>NW_027446150.1:0-145340 GCF_038048845.1 Mixophyes fleayi | reverse complement strand
TATGAATCATGAGTTGAATCATGAATCATGAATCATAAATTGAATCAGGATTCGAAACATGAATTGAATCATGAATCATGAATTGAATCATGAATTATGAATCATGAATTGAATCATGAATCATGAAAAATGAATTGAATCATGAATCATGAATTGAATCATGAATCATGAATTGAATCATGAATCATGAATCATGAATTGAATCATGAATTGAATCATTAATCATTAATTGAATCATGAATTGAATCATGAATCATGAATCATGAATCATAAATTGAATCATGAATTGAATCATGAATCATGAATCATGAATTGAATCGTGAATTATGAATCATAAATTGAATCATGAATCATGAATCATGAATTGAATCATGAATCATGAATTGAATCATGAATTGAATCATGAATCATGAATTGAATCATGAAGTGAATCATGAAGTGAATCATGAATCATGAATTGAATCATGAATCATGAATCATAAAATTGAATCATGAATCATGAATCATGAATCATAAATCGAATCATGAATCATGAATCATGAATCATGAATTGAATCATGAATCATGAATCATGAATTGAATCATGAATCATGAATCATAAATCAAATCATGAATCATAAATTGAATCAGGATTCGAATCATGAATTGAATCATGAATCATGAATTGAATCATGAATCATGAATTGAATAATGAATCATGAATCTTGAATCATGAATCATGAATTGAATCATGAATCATAAATTGAATCAGGATTCGAATCATGAATCAGCAATTGAATCATAAATTAATGAATCATGAATCATGATTTATGAATCATGAATTGAACCATGAATTTTGAATTGAATCATGAATCATGAATTGAAACATGAATTGAATCATGAATCATGAATTGAATCATGAAGTGAATCATGAAGTGAATCATGAATCTTGAATCATGAATCGAATCATGAATCATGAATCAAAAATCATGAATCGAATCATGAATCATGAATTGAATCATGAATCATGAATCATGAATCGAATCATGAATCATGAATCATGAATCATAAATCGAATCATGAATCATGAATCATGAATCATAAATTGAATCATGAATTAAATCATGAATCATGATTCATGAATCGAATCATGAATCATTAATTGAATCATGAATCATGAATCATGAACTGAATCATGAATCATGAATTGAATCATGAATTGAATCATGAATCATGAAAAATGAATTGAATCATGAATCATGAATTGAATCATGAATCATGAAAAATGAATTGAATCATGAATCATGAATTGAACCATGAATCATGAAAAATGAATTGAATCATGAATCATGAATTGAATCATGAATCATGAATTGAATCATGAATCATGAATTGAATCATGAATCATGAATCATGAATTGAATCATGAATTGAATCATGAATCATGAATTGAATCATGAATTGAATCATGAATCATGAATCATAAATTGAATCATGAATTAAATCATGAATCATGATTCATGAATCGAATCATGAATCATGAATTGAATCATGAATCGAATCATGAATCATGAATTGAATCATGAATCATGAATCATGAATTGAATCATGAATCATGAATTGAATCATGAATTGAATCATGAATCATGAATTGAATTCATCAATCATGAATCATGAATTGAATCATGAATTGAATCATGAATCATGAATCATGAATCATGAATCATAAATTGAATCATAAATCATGAATCATGAATTGAATCATGAATTGAATCATGAATCATGAATCATGAATCGAATCATGAATCATGAATTGAATCATGAATCATGAATCAAGAATCATGAATTGAATCATGAATCATGAATCATGAATTATGAATTGAATCATGAATCATGAATCATGAATCATGAATTGAATCATGAATCATGAATTATGAATCATGAATTGAATCATGAATCATGAATAATGAATCGAATCATGAATCCTGAATCAAGAATCATAAAAAGGAATCATGAATCATGAATTGAATCATGAATCATGAATCATGAATTGAATCATGAATCATGAATCATGAATCATGAATCGAATCATGAATCATGAATCATGAATCATGCATTGAATCATGAATCATGAATCATGAGTTGAATCATGAATCATGAATCATGAATTGAATCAGGATTCGAAACATGAATTGAATCATGAATCATGAATTGAATCATGAATCATGAATTGAATCATGAATCATGAATCATGAATTGAATCATGAATCATGAATCATGAATTGAATCATGAATCATGAATCATAAATCAAATCATGAATCATAAATTGAATCAGGATTCGAATCATGAATTGAATCATGAATCATGAATTGAATAATGAATCATGAATCTTGAATCATGAATCATGAATTGAATCATGAATCATGAATCATGAGTTGAATCATGAATCATGAATCATGAATTGAATCAGGATTCGAAACATGAATTGAATCATGAATCATGAATTGAATCATGAATCATGAATCATGAATCATGAATTGAATCATGAATCATGAATTGAATCATGAATTGAATCATGAATCATGAAAAATGAATTGAATCATGAATCATGAATTGAATCATGAATCATGAAAAATGAATTGAATCATGAATCATGAATTTAATCATGAATCATGAATTGAATCATGAATCATGAATCATGAATCATGAATTGAATCATGAATCATGAATTGAATCATGAATTGAATCATGAATCATGAATTGTGAATCATGAATTGAATCATGAATCATGAATCATGAATCATAAATTGAATCATGAATTAAATCATGAATCATGATTCATGAATCGAATCATGAATCATGAATTGAATCATGAATCGAATCATGAATCATGAATTGAATCATGAATCATGAATCAAGAATTGAATCATGAATCATGAATTGAATCATGAATTGAATCATGAATCATGAATTGAATTCATCAATCATGAATCATGAATTGAATCATGAATTGAATCATGAATCATGAATCATGAATCATGAATCATAAATTGAATCATAAATCATGAATCATGAATTGAATCAAGAATTGAATCATGAATCATGAATTGAATCATGAATCATGAATCAAGAATCATGAATTGAATCATGAATCATGAATCATGAATTATGAATTGAATCATGAATCATGAATCATGAATCATGAATTGAATCATGAATCATGAATTATGAATCATGAATTGAATCATGAATCATGAATCATGAATCGAATCATGAATCATGAATCAAGAATCATAAAAAGGAATCATGAATCATGAATTGAATCATGAATCATGAATCATGAATTGAATCATGAATCATGAATCATGAATCATGAATCGAATCATGAATCATGAATCATGAATCATGAATTGAATCATGAATCATGAATCATGAGTTGAATCATGAATCATGAATCATGAATTGAATCAGGATTCGAAACATGAATTGAATCATGAATCATGAATTGAATCAGGAATCATGAATCATGAATTGAATCATGAATCATGAATCATGAATTGAATCATGAATCATGAATCATAAATCAAATCATGAATCATAAATTGAATCAGGATTCGAATCATGAATTGAATCATGAATCATGAATTGAATAATGAATCATGAATCTTGAATCATGAATCATGAATTGAATCATGAATCATGAATCATGAGTTGAATCATGAATCATGAATCATGAATTGAATCAGGATTCGAAACATGAATTGAATCATGAATCATGAATTGAATCATGAATCATGAATCATGAATCATGAATTGAATCATGAATCATGAATCATGAATTGAATCATGAATTATATCATGAATCATGAATCATGAATCATGAATCATGAATCACGAATCATGAATCGAATCATAAATAATGAATTGAATCATGAATCATGAATCAAGAATCATGAATTGAATCATGAATCATGAATCATGAATTATGAATTGAATCATGAATCATGAATCATGAATCATGAATCATGAATTGAATCATGAATCATGAATTATGAATCATGAATCATGAATTGAATCATGAATCATGAATCATGAATCGAATCATGAATCATGAATCAAGAATCATAAAAAGGAATCATGAATCATGAATTGAATCATGAATCATGAATCATGAATTGAAATATGAATCATGAATCATGAATCATGAATCATGAATCATGAATCGAATCATGAAACATGAATTATGAATCATGAATTGAATCATGAATCATGAATTATGAATTGAATCATGAATTGAATCATGAATCATGAATTGAATCATGAATCATGAATTGAATCATGAATCATGAATCATGAATTGAATCATGAATTGAATCATGAATCATGAATTGAATCATGAATTGAATCATGAATCATGAATCATGAATCATAAATTGAATCATCAATTGAATCATGAATCATGAATCATGAATTGAATCGTGAATTATGAATCATGAATTGAATCATGAATCATAAATTGAATCATGAATCATGAATCATGAATTGAATCATGAATCATGAAATTGAATCATGAATCATGAATTGAATCATGAATTGAATCATGAATCATGAATTGAATCATGAAGTGAATCATGAAGTGAATCATGAAGTGAATCATGAATCATGAATCATGAATTGAATCATGAATCATGAATCAAAAATCATGAATCGAATCATGAATCATGAATTGAATCATGAAGTGAATCATGAAGTGAATCATGAATCATGAATCATGAATTGAATCATGAATCATGAATCAAAAATCATGAATCGAATCATGAATCATGAATTGAATCATGAATCATGAATCGAATCATGAATCATGAATCATGAATCATAAATCGAATCATGAATCATGAATCATGAATCATGAATTGAATCATGAATCATGAATCGAATCATGAATCATGAATCATGAATCATAAATCGAATCATGAATCATGAATCATGAATCATGAATTGAATCATGAATCATGAATCATGAATTGAATCATGAATCATGAATCATAAATCAAATCATGAATCATAAATTGAATCAGGATTCGAATCATGAATTGAATCATGAATCATGAATTGAATAATGAATCATGAATCTTGAATCATGAATCATGAATTGAATCACGAATCATAAATTATTAATCATGAATTGAATCATGAATCAGGAATTGAATCATGAATCATGAATCATGATTTATGAATCATGAATTTAATCATGAATCATGAATTAAATCATGAATCATGAATTGAATCAAGAATCATGAATCATGAATTGAATCATGAATTGAATCATGAATCATAAATTGATTTATGAATTAAATTATGAATCATGAATCATGAATCATAAATTGAATCATGAATTGAATCATGAATCATGAATCATGAATTGAATCATGAATCATGAATCATGAATTAAATCATGAATCATGATTCATGAATCATGAATTGAATCATGAATCATGAATCATGAATTGAATCATGAATCATGAATTGAATCATGAATTGAATCATGAATCATGAATTGAATTCATCAATCATGAATCATGAATTGAATCATGAATTGAATCATGATTCATGATTTATGAATCATGAATCATAAATTGAATCATGAATCATGAATTGAATCAGGAATTGAATCATGAATCATGAATCATGAATCGAATCATGAATCATGAATTGAATCATGAATCATGAATCAAGAATCATGAATTGAATCATGAATCATGAATCATGAATTATGAATTGAATCATGAATCATGAATCATGAATCATGAATTGAATCATGAATCATGAATTATGAATCATGAATTGAATCATGAATCATGACTCATGAATCGAATCATGAATCATGAATCAAGAATCATAAAAAGGAATCATGAATCATGAATTGAATCATGAATCATGAATCATGAATTGAATCATGAATCATGAATCATGAATCATGAATCATGAATCGAATCATGAATCATGAATCATGAATCATGAATCATGAATTGAATCATGAATCATGAATCATGAGTTGAATCATGAATCATGAATCATAAATTGAATCAGGATTCGAAACATGAATTGAATCATGAATCATGAATTGAATCATGAATTATGAATCATGAATTGAATCATGAATCATGAATTGAATCATGAATCGAATCATGAATCATGAATTGAATCATGAATCATGAATCATGAATTGAATCATGAATCATGAATTGAATCATGAATTGAATCATGAATCATGAATTGAATTCATCAATCATGAATCATGAATTGAATCATGAATTGAATCATGAATCATGAATCATGAATCATGAATCATAAATTGAATCATAAATCATGAATCATGAATTGAATCAAGAATTGAATCATGAATCATGAATCATGAATCGAATCATGAATCATGAATTGAATCATGAATCATGAATCAAGAATCATGAATTGAATCATGAATCATGAATCATGAATTATGAATTGAATCATGAATCATGAATCATGAATCATGAATTGAATCATGAATCATGAATTATGAATCATGAATTGAATCATGAATCATGAATCATGAATCGAATCATGAATCATGAATCAAGAATCATAAAAAGGAATCATGAATCATGAATTGAATCATGAATCATGAATCATGAATTGAATCATGAATCATGAATCATGAATCATGAATCGAATCATGAATCATGAATCATGAATCATGAATTGAATCATGAATCATGAATCATGAGTTGAATCATGAATCATGAATCATGAATTGAATCAGGATTCGAAACATGAATTGAATCATGAATCATGAATTGAATCAGGAATCATGAATCATGAATTGAATCATGAATCATGAATCATGAATTGAATCATGAATCATGAATCATAAATCAAATCATGAATCATAAATTGAATCAGGATTCGAATCATGAATTGAATCATGAATCATGAATTGAATAATGAATCATGAATCTTGAATCATGAATCATGAATTGAATCATGAATCATGAATCATGAGTTGAATCATGAATCATGAATCATGAATTGAATCAGGATTCGAAACATGAATTGAATCATGAATCATGAATTGAATCATGAATCATGAATCATGAATCATGAATTGAATCATGAATCATGAATCATGAATTGAATCATGAATTATATCATGAATCATGAATCATGAATCATGAATCATGAATCACGAATCATGAATCGAATCATAAATAATGAATTGAATCATGAATCATGAATCAAGAATCATGAATTGAATCATGAATCATGAATCATGAATTATGAATTGAATCATGAATCATGAATCATGAATCATGAATTGAATCATGAATCATGAATTATGAATCATGAATCATGAATTGAATCATGAATCATGAATCATGAATCGAATCATGAATCATGAATCAAGAATCATAAAAAGGAATCATGAATCATGAATTGAATCATGAATCATGAATCATGAATTGAAATATGAATCATGAATCATGAATCATGAATCATGAATCATGAATCGAATCATGAAACATGAATTATGAATCATGAATTGAATCATGAATCATGAATTATGAATTGAATCATGAATTGAATCATGAATCATGAATTGAATCATGAATCATGAATTGAATCATGAATCATGAATCATGAATTGAATCATGAATTGAATCATGAATCATGAATTGAATCATGAATTGAATCATGAATCATGAATCATGAATCATAAATTGAATCATCAATTGAATCATGAATCATGAATCATGAATTGAATCGTGAATTATGAATCATGAATTGAATCATGAATCATAAATTGAATCATGAATCATGAATCATGAATTGAATCATGAATCATGAAATTGAATCATGAATCATGAATTGAATCATGAATTGAATCATGAATCATGAATTGAATCATGAAGTGAATCATGAAGTGAATCATGAAGTGAATCATGAATCATGAATCATGAATTGAATCATGAATCATGAATCAAAAATCATGAATCGAATCATGAATCATGAATTGAATCATGAAGTGAATCATGAAGTGAATCATGAATCATGAATCATGAATTGAATCATGAATCATGAATCAAAATCATGAATCGAATCATGAATCATGAATTGAATCATGAATCATGAATCGAATCATGAATCATGAATCATGAATCATAAATCGAATCATGAATCATGAATCATGAATCATGAATTGAATCATGAATCATGAATCATGAATTGAATCATGAATCATGAATCATAAATCAAATCATGAATCATAAATTGAATCAGGATTCGAATCATGAATTGAATCATGAATCATGAATTGAATAATGAATCATGAATCTTGAATCATGAATCATGAATTGAATCACGAATCATAAATTATTAATCATGAATTGAATCATGAATCAGGAATTGAATCATGAATCATGAATCATGATTTATGAATCATGAATTTAATCATGAATCATGAATTAAATCATGAATCATGAATTGAATCAAGAATCATGAATCATGAATTGAATCATGAATTGAATCATGAATCATAAATTGATTTATGAATTAAATTATGAATCATGAATCATGAATCATAAATTGAATCATGAATTGAATCATGAATCATGAATCATGAATTGAATCATGAATCATGAATCATGAATTAAATCATGAATCATGATTCATGAATCGAATCATGAATCATGAATTGAATCATGAATCATGAATCATGAATTGAATCATGAATCATGAATTGAATCATGAATTGAATCATGAATCATGAATTGAATTCATCAATCATGAATCATGAATTGAATCATGAATTGAATCATGATTCATGATTTATGAATCATGAATCATAAATTGAATCATGAATCATGAATTGAATCAGGAATTGAATCATGAATCATGAATCATGAATCGAATCATGAATCATGAATTGAATCATGAATCATGAATCAAGAATCATGAATTGAATCATGAATCATGAATCATGAATTATGAATTGAATCATGAATCATGAATCATGAATCATGAATCATGAATCATGAATTGAATCATGAATCATGAATTATGAATCATGAATTGAATCATGAATCATGACTCATGAATCGAATCATGAATCATGAATCAAGAATCATAAAAAGGAATCATGAATCATGAATTGAATCATGAATCATGAATCATGAATTGAATCATGAATCATGAATCATGAATCATGAATCATGAATCGAATCATGAATCATGAATCATGAATCATGAATCATGAATTGAATCATGAATCATGAATCATGAGTTGAATCATGAATCATGAATCATAAATTGAATCAGGATTCGAAACATGAATTGAATCATGAATCATGAATTGAATCATGAATTATGAATCATGAATTGAATCATGAATCATGAAAAATGAATTGAATCATGAATCATGAATTGAATCATAAATCATGAATTGAATCATGAATCATGAATTGAATCATGAATCATGAATCATGAATTGAATCATGAATTGAATCATTAATCATTAATTGAATCATGAATTGAATCATGAATCATGAATCATGAATCATAAATTGAATCATGAATTGTATCATGAATCATGAATCATGAATTGAATCGTGAATTATGAATCATAAATTGAATCATGAATCATGAATCATGAATTGAATCATGAATCATGAATTGAATCATGAATTGAATCATGAATCATGAATTGAATCATGAAGTGAATCATGAAGTGAATCATGAATCATGAATTGAATCATGAATCATGAATCATAAATTGAATCATGAATCATGAATCATGAATCATAAATCGAATCATGAATCATGAATCATGAATCATGAATTGAATCATGAATCATGAATCATGAATTGAATCATGAATCATGAATCATAAATCAAATCATGAATCATAAATTGAATCAGGATTCGAATCATGAATTGAATCATGAATCATGAATTGAATCATGAATCATGAATTGAATAATGAATCATGAATCTTGAATCATGAATCATGAATTGAATCATGAATCATAAATTGAATCAGGATTCGAATCATGAATCAGCAATTGAATCATAAATTAATGAATCATGAATCATGATTTATGAATCATGAATTGAACCATGAATCTTGAATTGAATCATGAATCATGAATTGAAACATGAATTGAATCATGAATCATGAATTGAATCATGAAGTGAATCATGAAGTGAATCATGAATCTTGAATCATGAATCGAATCATGAATCATGAATCAAAAATCATGAATCGAATCATGAATCATGAATTGAATCATGAATCATGAATCATGAATCGAATCATGAATCATGAATCATGAATCATAAATCGAATCATGAATCATGAATCATGAATCATAAATTGAATCATGAATTAAATCATGAATCATGATTCATGAATCGAATCATGAATCATGAATTGAATCATGAATCATGAATCATGAACTGAATCATGAATCATGAATTGAATCATGAATTGAATCATGAATCATGAAAAATGAATTGAATCATGAATCATGAATTGAATCATGAATCATGAAAAATGAATTGAATCATGAATCATGAATTGAACCATGAATCATGAAAAATGAATTGAATCATGAATCATGAATTGAATCATGAATCATGAATTGAATCATGAATCATGAATTGAATCATGAATCATGAATCATGAATTGAATCATGAATTGAATCATGAATCATGAATTGAATCATGAATTGAATCATGAATCATGAATCATAAATTGAATCATGAATTAAATCATGAATCATGATTCATGAATCGAATCATGAATCATGAATTGAATCATGAATCGAATCATGAATCATGAATTGAATCATGAATCATGAATCATGAATTGAATCATGAATCATGAATTGAATCATGAATTGAATCATGAATCATGAATTGAATTCATCAATCATGAATCATGAATTGAATCATGAATTGAATCATGAATCATGAATCATGAATCATGAATCATAAATTGAATCATAAATCATGAATCATGAATTGAATCATGAATTGAATCATGAATCATGAATCATGAATCGAATCATGAATCATGAATTGAATCATGAATCATGAATCAAGAATCATGAATTGAATCATGAATCATGAATCATGAATTATGAATTGAATCATGAATCATGAATCATGAATCATGAATCATGAATTGAATCATGAATCATGAATTATGAATCATGAATTGAATCATGAATCATGAATAATGAATCGAATCATGAATCATGAATCAAGAATCATAAAAAGGAATCATGAATCATGAATTGAATCATGAATCATGAATCATGAATTGAATCATGAATCATGAATCATGAATCATGAATCGAATCATGAATCATGAATCATGAATCATGCATTGAATCATGAATCATGAATCATGAGTTGAATCATGAATCATGAATCATGAATTGAATCAGGATTCGAAACATGAATTGAATCATGAATCATGAATTGAATCATGAATCATGAATTGAATCATGAATCATGAATCATGAATTGAATCATGAATCATGAATCATGAATTGAATCATGAATCATGAATCATAAATCAAATCATGAATCATAAATTGAATCAGGATTCGAATCATGAATTGAATCATGAATCATGAATTGAATAATGAATCATGAATCTTGAATCATGAATCATGAATTGAATCATGAATCATGAATCATGAGTTGAATCATGAATCATGAATCATGAATTGAATCAGGATTCGAAACATGAATTGAATCATGAATCATGAATTGAATCATGAATCATGAATCATGAATCATGAATTGAATCATGAATCATGAATCATGAATTGAATCATGAATCATGAATCATAAATCAAATCATGAATCATAATTGAATCAGGATTCGAATCATGAATTGAATCATGAATCATGAATTGAATAATGAATCATGAATCTTGAATCATGAATCATAAATTGAATCATGAATCATAAATTGAATCAGGATTCGAATCATGAATCAGCAATTGAATCATAAATCATGAATCATGAATCATGATTTATGAATCATGAATTGAACCATGAATCTTGAATCATGAAATGAATTATAAATCATGAATCATGAATAATAAATTGAATCATGAATCATGAATTGAATCATGAATTAAATCATGAATCATGAATAATAAATTGAATCATGAATCATGAATCATGAATTGAATCATGAATAATAAATTGAATCATGAATCATGAATTGAATCATGAATTAAATCATGAATCATGAATAATAAATTGAATCATGAATCATGAATCATGAATTGAATCATGAATCATGAATCATGAATTGAATCATGAATCATGAATCATGAATTGAATCATGAATCATGAATCATGAAATGAAACATGAATCATGAATCATGAATTGAATCATGAATCATTAATTGAATCATAAATCATGAATTATGAAACATGAATTGATTCATGAATCATGAATCGAATCATGAATCATGAATTAAATCATGAATCGAAAAAGGAATCATGAATCATGAATCGAATCATGAATCTTGAATCATGAATTGAATCATGAATCTTGAATCATGAATCATGAATTGAATCATGAATCATGAATCATGAATTATGAATTGAATCATGAATCATGAAAAATGAATTGAATCATGAATCATGAATTGAATCATGAATCATGAATTGAATCATGAATCATGAATTGAATCATGAATCTTGAATTGAATTATGAATCATGAATCATGAATCATAAATTGAATCATGAATTGAATCATGAATCATGAATCATGATTTGAATCGTGAATTATGAATCATGAAATGAATCATGAATCATAAATTGAATCATGAATCATGAATCATGAATTGAATCATGAATCATGAATTGAATCATGAATCATGAATTGAAACATGAATTGAATCATGAATCATGAATTGAATCATGAATCATGAATCATGAATCGAATCATGAATCATGAATCAAAAATCATGAATCGAATCATGAATCATGAATTGAATCATGAATCATGAATCATGAATTGAATCATGAATCATGAATCATAAATCAAATCATGAATCATAAATTGAATCAGGATTCGAATCATGAATTGAATCATGAATCATGAATTGAATCATGAATCATGAATTATGAATCATGAATTGAATCATGAATCATGAAAAATGAATTGAATCATGAATCATGAATTGAATCATGAATCATGAATTGAATCATGAATCATGAATTGAATCATGAATTGAATCAAGAATCATGAATTGAATCATGAATTGAATTATAAATCATGAATCATGAATAATAAATTGAATCATGAATCATGAATTGAATCATGAATTAAATCATGAATCATGAATAATAAATTTAATCATGAATCATGAATTATGAATTGAATCATGAATCATGAATCATGAATTGAATCATGAATCATGAATCATGAATTAAATCATGAATCATGAATCATGAAATGAAACATGAATCATGAATCATGAATTGAATCATGAATCATTAATTGAATCATAAATCATGAATTATGAATCATGAATTGAATCATGAATCATGAATCGTATCATGAATCATGAATTAAATCATGAATCGAAACATGAATCATGAATTGAATCATGAATCATGAATTGAATCATGAATCATGAATCGAATCATGAATCTTGAATCATGAATTGAATCATGAATCATGAATTGAATCATGAATCATGAATCATGAATTATGAATTGAATCATGAATCATGAAAAATGAATTGAATCATGAATCATGAATTGAATCATGAATCATGAATTGAATCATGAATTGAATCATGAATTGAATCATGAATCATGAATTGAATCATGAATTGAATCATGAATCATGATTTGAATCATGAATTGAATCATGAATCATGAATCATGAATCATAAATTGAATCATGAATTGAATCATGAATCATGAATCATGAATTGAATCATGAATCATGAATTGAATCATGAATCATGAATCATGAATTGAATCATGAATCATGAATTGAATCATGAATTGAATCATGAATCATGAATTGAATCATGAATTGAATCATGAATCATGAATCATAAATTGAATCATGAATTGAATCATGAATCATGAATCATGAATTGAATCGTGAATTATGAATCATAAATTGAATCATGAATCATAAATTGAATCATGAATCATGATTGAATCATGAATCATGAATTGAATCATGAATTGAATCATGAATCACGAATCATAAATTGAATCATGAAGTGAATCATGAATCATGAATCATGAATCGAATCATGAATCATGAATCAAAAATTATGAATCGAATCATGAATCATGAATTGAATCATGAATCATGAATCATGAATCGAATCATGAATCATGAATCATGAATCATAAATCGAATCATGAATCATGAATCATGAATCATGAATCATGAATTGAATCATGAATCATGAATCATGAATTGAATCATGAATCATGAATCATAAATCAAATCATGAATCATAAATTGAATCAGGATTCAAATCATGAATCAGCAATTGAATCATAAATTAATGAATCATGAATCATGATTTATGAATCATGAATTGAACCATGAATCTTGAATTGAATCATGAATCATGAATTGAATCATGAAGTGAATCATGAAGTGAATCATGAATCTTGAATCATGAAATCGAATCATGAATCATGAATCAAAAATCATGAATCGAATCATGAATCATGAATTGAATCATGAATCATGAATCATGAATCGAATCATGAATCATGAATCATGAATCATAAATCGAATCATGAATCATGAATCATGAATCATAAATTGAATCATGAATTAAATCATGAATCATGATTCATGAATCGAATCATGAATCATGAATTGAATCATGAATCATGAATCATGAATTGAATCATGAATCATGAATTGAATCATGAATTGAATCATAAATCATGAAAAATGAATTGAATCATGAATCATGAATTGAATCATGAATCATGAAAAATGTATTGAATCATGAATCATGAATTGAATCATGAATCATGAAAAATGAATTGAATCATGAATCATGAATTGAATCATGAATCATGAATTGAATCATGAATCATGAATTGAATCATGAATCATGATTGAATCATGAATTGAATCATGAATCATGAATTGAATCATGAATTGAATCATGAATCATGAATCATGAATCATAAATTGAATCATGAATTAAATCATGAATCATGATTCATGAATCGAATCATGAATCATGAATTGAATCATGAATCGAATCATGAATCATGAATTGAATCATGAATCATGAATCATGAATTGAATCATGAATCATGAATTGAATCATGAATTGAATCATGAATCATGAATTGAATTCATCAATCATGAATCATGAATTGAATCATGAATTGAATCATGAATCATGAATCATGAATCATGAATCATAAATTGAATCATAAATCATGAATCATGAATTGAATCATGAATTGAATCATGAATCATGAATCATGAATCGAATCATGAATCATGAATTGAATCATGAATCATGAATCAAGAATCATGAATTGAATCATGAATCATGAATCATGAATTATGAATTGAATCATGAATCATGAATCATGAATCATGAATCATGAATTGAATCATGAATTATGAATCATGATTGAATCATGAATCATGAATAATGAATCGAATCATGAATCATGAATCAAGAATCATAAAAAGGAATCATGAATCATGAATTGAATCATGAATCATGAATCATGAATTGAATCATGAATCATGAATCATGAATCATGAATCGAATCATGAATCATGAATCATGAATCATGAATCATGCATTGAATCATGAATCATGAATCATGAGTTGAATCATGAATCATGAATCATGAATTGAATCAGGATTCGAAACATGAATTGAATCATGAATCATGTATTGAATCATGAATCATGAATTGAATCATGAATCATGAATCATGAATTGAATCATGAATCATGAATCATGAATTGAATTATGAATCATGAATCATAAATCAAATCATGAATCATAAATTGAATCAGGATTCGAATCATGAATTGAATCATGAATCATGAATTGAATAATGAATCATGAATCTTGAATCATGAATCATGAATTGAATCATGAATCATGAATCATGAGTTGAATCATGAATCATGAATCATGAATTGAATCAGGATTCGAAACATGAATTGAATCATGAATCATGAATTGAATCATGAATCATGAATCATGAATCATGAATTGAATCATGAATCATGAATCATGAATTGAATCATGAATCATGAATCATAAATCAAATCATGAATCATAAATTGAATCAGGATTCGAATCATGATTGAATCATGAATCATGAATTGAATAATGAATCATGAATCTTGAATCATGAATCATGAATTGAATCATGAATCATAATTGAATCAGGATTCGAATCATGAATCAGCAATTGAATCATAAATCATGAATCATGAATCATGATTTATGAATCATGAATTGAACCATGAATCTTGAATCATGAAATGAATTATAAATCATGAATCATGAATAATAAATTGAATCATGAATCATGAATTGAATCATGAATTAAATCATGAATCATGAATAATAATTGAATCATGAATCATGAATCATGAATTGAATCATGAAAAATAAATTGAATCATGAATCATGAATTGAATCATGAATTAAATCATGAATCATGAATAATAAATTGAATCATGAATCATGAATCATGAATTGAATCATGAATCATGAATCATGAATTGAATCATGAATTATGAATCATGAATTGAATCATGAATCATGAATCATGAAATGAAACATGAATCATGAATCATGAATTGAATCATGAATCATTAATTGAATCATAAATCATGAATTATGAAACATGAATTGAATCATGAATCATGAATCGAATCATGAATCATGAATTAAATCATGAATCGAAAAAGGAATCATGAATCATGAATCGTATCATGAATCTTGAATCATGAATTGAATCATGAATCTTGAATCATGAATCATGAATTGAATCATGAATCATGAATCATGAATTATGAATTGAATCATGAATCATGAAAAATGAATTGAATCATGAATCATGAATTGAATCATGAATCATGAATTGAATCATGAATCATGAATTGAATCATGAATCTTGAATTGAATTATGAATCATGAATCATGAATCATAAATTGAATCATGAATTGAATCATGAATCATGAATCATGATTTGAATCGTGAATTATGAATCATGAAATGAATCATGAATCATAAATTGAATCATGAATCATGAATCATGAATTGAATCATGAATCATGAATTGAATCATGAATCATGAATTGAAACATGAATTGAATCATGAATCATGAATTGAATCATGAATCATGAATCATGAATCGAATCATGAATCATGAATCAAAATCATGAATCGAATCATGAATCATGAATTGAATCATGAATCATGAATCATGAATTGAATCATGAATCATGAATCATAAATCAAATCATGAATCATAAATTGAATCAGGATTCGAATCATGAATTGAATCATGAATCATGAATTGAATTATGAATCATGAATTATGAATCATGAATTGAATCATGAATCATGAAAAATGAATTGAATCATGAATCATGAATTGAATCATGAATCATGAATTGAATCATGAATCATGAATTGAATCATGAATTGAATCAAGAATCATGAATTGAATCATGAATTGAATTATAAATCATGAATCATGAATAATAAATTGAATCATGAATCATGAATTGAATCATGAATTAAATCATGAATCATGAATAATAAATTGAATCATGAATCATGAATTATGAATTGAATCATGAATCATGAATCATGAATTGAATCATGAATCATGAATCATGAATTAAATCATGAATCATGAATCATGAAATGAAACATGAATCATGAATCATGAATTGAATCATGAATCATGAATTGAATCATAAATCATGAATTATGAATCATGAATTGAATCATGAATCATGAATCGAATCATGAATCATGAATCGAATCATGAATCATGAATCATGAATCATAAATCGAATCATGAATCATGAATCATGAATCATGAATTGAATCATGAATCATGAATCATGAATTGAATCATGAATCATGAATCATAAATCAAATCATGAATCATAAATTGAATCAGGATTCGAATCATGAATTGAATCATGAATCATGAATTGAATAATGAATCATGAATCTTGAATCATGAATCATGAATTGAATCATGAATCATAAATTATTAATCATGAATTGAATCATGAATCAGGAATTGAATCATGAATCATGAATCATGATTTATGAATCATGAATTTAATCATGAATCATGAATTGAATCATGAATCATGAATTGAATCATGAATCATAATTCATGAATTGAATCATGAATTGAATCATGAATCATAAATTGATTTATGAATTAAATTATGAATCATGAATCATGAATCATAAATTGAATCATGAATTGAATCATGAATCATGAATCATGAATTGAATCCTGAATCATGAATTAAATCATGAATCATGATTCATGAATCGAATCATGAATCATGAATTGAATCATGAATCATGAATCATGAATTGAATCATGAATCATGAATTGAATTCATCAATCATGAATCATGAATTGAATCATGAATTGAATCATGATTCATGATTTATGAATCATGAATCATAAATTGAATCATGAATCATGAATTGAATCATGAATTGAATCATGAATCATGAATCATGAATCGAATCATGAATCATGAATTGAATCATGAATCATGAATCAAGAATCATGAATTGAATCATGAATCATGAATCATGAATTATGAATTGAATCATGAATCATGAATCATGAATTGAATCATGAATCATGAATTATGAATCATGAATTGAATCATGAATCATGAATCATGAATCGAATCATGAATCATGAATCAAGAATCATAAAAAGGAGTCATGAATCATGAATTGAATCATGAATCATGAATCATGAATTGAATCATGAATCATGAATCATGAATTGAATCATGAATCATGATCATGAGTTGAATCATGAATCATGAATTGAATCAGGATTCGAAACATGAATTGAATCATGAATCATGAATTGAATCATGAATTATGAATCATGAATTGAATCATGAATCATGAAAAATGAATTGAATCATGAATCATGAATTGAATCATGAATCATGAATTGAATCATGAATCATGAATCATGAATTGAATCATGAATTGAATCATGAATCATGAATTGAATCATGAATTGAATCATGAATCATGAATCATGAATCATAAATTGAATCATGAATTGAATCATGAATCATGAATCATGAATTGAATCGTGAATTATTAATCATGAATTGAATCATGAATCATGAATTGAATCATGAATCATGAATTGAATCATGATTGAATCATGAATCATGAATTGAATCATGAAGTGAATCATGAATTAAATCATGAATCATGAATTGAATCATGAATCATGAATCATGAATTAAATCATGAATCATGATTCATGAATCGAATCATGAATCATGAATTGAATCATGAATCATGAATCATGAATTGAATCATGAATCATGAATTGAATCATGAATTGAATCATAAATCATGATTTATGAATCATGAATTGAATTCATCAATCATGAATCATGAATTGAATCATGAATTGAATCATGAATCATGAATCATGAATCATGAATCATAAATTGAATCATGAATCATGAATCATGAATTGAATTATGAATTGAATCATGAATCATGAATCGAATCATAAATCATGAATTGAATCATGAATCATGAATCAAGAATCATGAATTGAATCATGAATCATGAATCATGAATTATGAATGAATCATGAATCATGAATTATGAATCATGAATCA
The DNA here is from genome assembly GCF_038048845.1 of Mixophyes fleayi. Taxonomy (NCBI): domain Eukaryota; kingdom Metazoa; phylum Chordata; class Amphibia; order Anura; family Limnodynastidae; genus Mixophyes; species Mixophyes fleayi. The sequence continues at coordinate 125,381 of NW_027446150.1, read as the reverse complement.
TGAATTGAATCATGAATCATGAATCATGAATCGAATCATGAATCATGAATCAAGAATCATAAAAAGGAATCATGAATCATGAATTGAATCATGAATCATGAATCATGAATTGAAATATGAATCATGAATCATGAATCATGAATCGAATCATGAATCATGAATCATGAATCATGAATCATGAATTGAATCATGAATCATGAATCATGAGTTGAATCATGAATCATGAATCATGAATCATGAATTGAATCATGAATCATGAATTGAATCAGGATTTGAAACATGAATTGAATCATGAATTGAATCATGAATCATGAATTATGAATCATGAATTGAATCATGAATCATGAAAAATGAATTGAATCATGAATTGAATCATGAATCATGAATTGAATCATGAATCATGAATTGAATCATGAATCATGAATCATGAATTGAATCATGAATTGAATCATGAATCATGAATTGAATCATGAATTGAATCATGAATCATGAATCATGAATCATAAATTGAATCATGAATTGAATCATGAATCATTAATCATGAATTGAATCGTGAATTATGAATCATGAATTGAATCATGAATCATAAATTGAATCATGAATCATGAATCATGAATTGAATCATGAATCATGAATTGAATCATGAATCATGAATTGAATCATGAATTGAATCATGAATCATGAATTGAATCATGAAGTGAATCATGAAGTGAATCATGAATCATGAATCATGAATCGAATCATGAATCATGAATCAAAAATCATGAATCGAATCATGAATCATGAATTGAATCATGAATCATGAATTGAATCATGAATCATGAATCATGAATCATAAATCGAATCATGAATCATGAATCATGAATCATGAATCATGAATCATGAATTGAATCATGAATCATAAATCAAATCATGAATCATAAATTGAATCAGGATTCGAATCATTAATTGAATCATGAATCATGAATTGAATAATGAATCATGAATCTTGAATCATGAATCATGAATTGAATCATGAATCATAAATTATTAATCATGAATTGAATCATGAATCAGGAATTGAATCATGAATCATGAATCATGATTTATGAATCATGAATTTAATCATGAATCATGAATTGAATCATGAATCATGAATTGAATCATGAATCATGAATTGAATCATGAATTGAATCATGAATCATGAATCATGAATTGAATCCTGAATCATGAATCATGAATTAAATCATGAATCATGATTCATGAATCGAATCATGAATCATGAATTGAATCATGAATCATGAATCATGAATTGAATCATGAATCATGAATTGAATCATGAATTGAATCATGAATCATGAATTGAATTCATCAATCATGAATCATGAATTGAATCATGAATTGAATCATGATTCATGATTTATGAATCATGAATCATAAATTGAATCATGAATCATAAATCATGAATTGAATCATGAATTGAATCATGAATCATGAATCATGAATTGAATCATGAATCATGAATCAAGAATCATGAATTGAATCATGAATCATGAATCATGAATTATGAATTGAATCATGAATCATGAATCATGAATTGAATCATGAATCATGAATTATGAATCATGAATTGAATCATGAATCATGAATCAAGAATCATAAAAAGGAATCATGAATCATGAATTGAATCATGAATCATGAATCATGAATTGAATCATGAATCATGAATCATGAATCATGAATCGAATCATGAATTGAATCATGAATCATGAATTGAATCATGAATCATGAATCATGAGTTGAATCATGAATCATGAATTGAATCAGGATTCGAAACATGAATTGAATCATGAATCATGAATTGAATCATGAATTATGAATCATGAATTGAATCATGAATCATGAAAAATGAATTGAATCATGAATCATGAATTGAATCATGAATCATGAATTGAATCATGAATCATGAATCATGAATTGAATCATGAATCATGAATTGAATCATGAATTGAATCATGAATCATGAATCATGAATCATAAATTGAATCATGAATTGAATCATGAATCATGAATCATGAATTGAATCGTGAATTATGAATCATGAATTGAATCATGAATCATGAATTGAATCATGAATCATGAATTGAATCATGAATTGAATCATGAATCATGAATTGAATCATGAAGTGAATCATGAAGTGAATCATGAATCATGAATCATGAATTGAATCATGAATCATGAATCAAGAATCATGAATTGAATCATGAATCATGAATCATGAATCATGAATTGAATCATGAATTGAATCATGAATCATGAATCATGAATTGAATCATGAATCATGAATCAAGAATCATGAATTGAATCATGAATCATGAATCATGAATTATGAATTGAATCATGAATCATGAATCATGAATTGAATCATGAATCATGAATTATGAATCATGAATCGAATCATGAATCATGAATCAAGAATCATAAAAAGGAATCATGAATCATGAATTGAATCATGAATCATGAATCATGAATTGAATCATGAATCATGAATCATGAATCATGAATCGAATCATGAATCATGAATCATGAATCATGAATTGAATCATGAATCATGAATCATGAGTTGAATCATGAATCATGAATTGAATCAGGATTCGAAACATGAATTGAATCATGAATCATGAATTGAATCATGAATTATGAATCATGAATTGAATCATGAATCATGAAAAATGAATTGAATCATGAATCATGAATTGAATCATGAATCATGAATTGAATCATGAATCATGAATCATGAATTGAATCATGAATTGAATCATGAATCATGAATTGAATCATGAATTGAATCATGAATCATGAATCATGAATCATAAATTGAATCATGAATTGAATCATGAATCATGAATCATGAATTGAATCGTGAATTATGAATCATGAATTGAATCATGAATCATGAATTGAATCATGAATCATGAATTGAATCATGAATCATGAATTGAATCATGAAGTGAATCATGAAGTGAATCATGAATCATGAATCATGAATTGAATCATGAATCATGAATCATAAATCGAATCATGAATCATGAATCATGAATTGAATCATGAATCATGAAAAATGAATTGAATCATGAATCATGAATTGAATCATGAATTGAATCATGAATCATGAATCGAATCATGAATCATGAATTGAATCATGAATCATGAATCAAGAATCATGAATTGAATCATGAATCATGAATCATGAATTATGAATTGAATCATGAATCATGAATCATGAATCATGAATCATGAATCATGAATTGAATCATGAATCATGAATTATGAATCATGAATTGAATCATGAATCATGAATCATGAATCGAATCATGAATCATGAATCAAGAATCATAAAAAGGAATCATGAATCATGAATTGAATCATGAATCATGAATCATGAATTGAATCATGAATCATGAATCATGAATCATGAATCGAATCATGAATCATGAATCATGAATCATGAATCATGAATTGAATCATGAATCATGAATCATGAGTTGAATCATGAATCATGAATTGAATCAGGATTCGAAACATGAATTGAATCATGAATCATGAATTGAATCATGAATCTTGAATCATGAATCATGAATTGAATCATGAATCATGAATCATGAATCATGAATTATGAATTAAATCATGAATCATGAAAAATGAATTGAATCATGAATCATGAATCATGAATTATGAATTGAATCATGAATCATGAAAAATGAATTGAATCATGAATCATGAATTAAATCATGAATCATGAATTGAATCATGAATCATGAATTGAATCATGAATTGAATCATGAATCATGAATTGAATCATGAATTGAATCATGAATCATAAATCATGAATCATAAATTGAATCATGAATTGAATCATGAATCATGAATCATGAATTGAATCGTGAATTATGAATCATGAATTGAATCATGAATCATAAATTGAATCATGAATCATGAATCATGAATTGAATCATTAATCATGAATTGAATCATGAATCATGAATTGAAACATGAATTGAATCATGAATCATGATCTGAATCATGAAGTGAACCATGAAGTGAATCATGAATCATGAATCATGAATCGAATCATGAATCATGAATCATGAATCATAAATCGAATCATGAATCATGAATCATGAATCATGAATCATGAATTGAATCATGAATAATGAATCATGAATTGAATCATGAATCATGAATCATAAATCAAATCATGAATCATAAATTGAATCAGGATTCGAATCATGAATTGAATCATGAATCATGAATTGAATCATGAATCATGAATTATGAATCATGAATTGAATCATGAATCATGAAAAATGAATTGAATCATGAATCATGAATTGAATCATGAATCATGAATCATGAATCATAAATTGAATCATGAATTGAATCATGAATCATGAATCATGAATTGAATCGTGAATTATGAATCATGAATTGAATAAAGAATCATAAATTGAATCATGAATCATGAATCATGAATTGAATCATGAATCATGAATTGAATCATGAATCATGAATTGAATCATGAATTGAATCATGAATCATGAATTGAATCATGAAGTGAATCATGAAGTGAATCATGAATCATGAATCATGAATCGAATCATGAATCATGAATCATGAATCGAATCATGAATCATGAATCAAAAATCATGAATCGAATCATGAATCATGTATTGAATCATGAATCATGAATCATGAATCGAATCATGAATCATGAATCATGAATCATAAATCGAATCATGAATCATGAATCATGAATTGAATCATGAATCATGAATTGAATCATGAATCATGAATCATAAATCAAATCATGAATCATAAATTGAATCAGGATTCGAATCATGAATTGAATCATGAATCATGAATTGAATAATGAATCATGAATCTTGAATCATGAATCATGAATTAAATCATGAATCATGATTCATGAATCGAATCATGAATCATGAATTGAATCATGAATCATAAATCATGAATTGAATCATGAATCATGAATTGAATCATGAATTGAATCATGAATCATGAATTGAATTCATCAATCATGAATCATGAATTGAATCATGAATTGAATCATGAATCATGAATCATGAATCATGAATCATAAATTGAATCATGAATCATGAATCATGAATTGAATCATGAATTGAATCATGAATCATGAATCATGAATCGAATCATGAATCATGAATTGAATCATGAATCATGAATCAAGAATCATGAATTGAATCATGAATCATGAATCATGAATTATGAATTGAATCATGAATCATGAATCATGAATCATGAATTGAATCATGAATCATGAATTATGAATCATGAATTGAATCATGAATCATGAATCATGAATCGAATCATGAATCATGAATCAAGAATCATAAAAAGGAATCATGAATCATGGATTGAATCATGAATCATGAATCATGAATTGAATCATGAATCATGAATCATGAATCGAATCATGAATCATGAATCATGAATCATGAATTGAATCATGAATCATGAATTGAATCAGGATTCGAAACATGAATTGAATCATGAATCATGAATTGAATCATGAATCATGAATTATGAATCATGAATTGAATCATAAATCATGAAAAATGAATTGAATCATGAATCATGAATTGAATCATGAATCATGAATTGAATCATGAATCATGAATCATGAACTGAATCATAAATTGAATCATGAATCATGAATTGAATCATGAATCGAATCATGAATCATGAATTGAATCATGAATCATGAATCATGAACTGAATCATGAATCATTAATCATGAATTGAATCATGAATCATGAATCGAATCATGAATCATGAATCTTGAATCATGAATCATGAATTGAATCATGAATCATGAATCATGAATCGAATCATGAATCATGAATCATGAATCATGAATTGAATCATAAATCATGAATCATGAATTGAATCACGAATCATGAATCATGAATCATGAATCGAATCATAAATCATGAATCATGTATCATGAATTGAATCATGAATCATGAATTGAATCATGAATCATGAATCATGAATCATAAATCATGAATTGAATCATGAATCATTAATCATGAGTTATGAATTGAATCATGAATCATGAATCATGAATTATGAATCATGAATTGAATCATGAATCATGAATCATGAATTGAATCATGAATCATGAATCATGAATCAAATCATGAATCATGAATCAAGAATCATGAAACGAATCATGAATCATGAATTGAATCATGAATCATGAATCATAAATTGAATCATGAATCATGAATCGAATCATGAATCATGAATCATGAATTATGAATTGAATCATGAATCATGAAAAATGAATTGAATCATGAATCATGAATTGAATCATGAATCATGAATTGAATCATGAATCATGAATCATGAACTGAATCATAAATTGAATCATGAATCATGAATTGAATCATGAATCGAATCATGAATCATGAATTGAATCATGAATTGAATCATGAATCATGAATTGAATCATGAATCATTAATCATGAATTGAATCATGAATCATGAATCGAATCATGAATCATGAATCATGAATCTTGAATCATGAATTGAATCATGAATCATGAATCATGAATCGAATCATGAATCATGAATCATGAATCATGAATTGAATCATAAATCATGAATCATGAATTGAATCACGAATCATGAATCATGAATCATGAATTGAATCATGAATCATGAATCATGAATCGAATCATAAATCATGAATCATGTATCATGAATTGAATCATGAATCATGAATTGAATCATGAATCATGAATCATGAATCATAAATCATGAATTGAATCATGAATCATTAATCATGAGTTATGAATTGAATCATGAATCATGAATCATGAATTATGAATCATGAATTGAATCATGAATCATGAATCATGAATTGAATCATGAATCATGAATCATGAATCGAATCATGAATCATGAATCAAGAATCATGAAACGAATCATTAATCATGAATTGAATCATGAATCATGAATCATAAATTGAATCATGAATCATGAATCGAATCATGAATCATGAATCATGAATTATGAATTGAATCATGAATCATGAATCATGAATTGACTCATGAATCATGAATCATGAATCATGAATTGAATCATGAATCATGAATCATGAATTGAATCATGAATCATGAATCATGAATTGAATCAGGATTCGAATCATGAATTGAATCAGGATTCGAATCATGAATTGAATCAGGATTCGAATCATGAATTAAATCATGAATCATGAATTGAATCATGAATCATGAATTATGAATCACGAATTGAATCTTGAATCATGAATTGAATCATGAATCATGCATCATGAATCATGAATCGAATCATGAATCATGAATTTAATCATGAATCATGAATTGAATCATGAATCATGAATTGAATCATGAATCATGAATCATGAATTGAATCATGAATTGAATGATGAATCATAAATTGAATCATGAATTAAATTATGAATCATGAATCATGAATCATAAATTGAATCATGAATCGAATCATGAATCATGAATTGAATCATGAATCATGAATCATGAATTGAATCATGAATCATGAATTGAATCATGAATTGAATCATAAATCATGAATCATGAATCATGAATTGAATTCATCAATCATGAATCATGAATTGAATCATGAATTATATCATGAATCATGAATCATGAATCATGAATCATGAATCATGAATCGAATCATAAATAATGAATTGAATCATGAATCATGAATCAAGAATCATGAATTGAATCATGAATCATGAATCATGAATTATGAATTGAATCATGAATCATGAATCATGAATCATGAATTGAATCATGAATCATGAATTATGAATCATGAATCATGAATCAAGAATCATAAAAAGGAATCATGAATCATGAATTGAATCATGAATCATGAATCATGAATTGAAATATGAATCATGAATCATGAATCGAATCATGAATCATGAATCATGAATCATGAATTGAATCATGAATCATGAATCATGAGTTAAATCATGAATCATGAATCATGAATTGAATCATGAATTGAATGATGAATCATAAATTGAATCATGAATTAAATTATGAATCATGAATCATGAATCATAAATTGAATCATGAATCGAATCATGAATCATGAATTGAATCATGAATCATGAATCATGAATTGAATCATGAATCATGAATTGAATCATAAATCATGAATCATGAATTGAATTCATCAATCATGAATCATGAATTGAATCATGAATTGAATCATGAATCATGAATCATGAATCATGAATCATAAATTGAATCATGAATCATGAATCATGAATTGAATCATGAATTATATCATGAATCATGAATCATGAATCATGAATCATGAATTGAATCATGAATCGAATCATAAATAATGAATTGAATCATGAATCATGAATCAAGAATCATGAATTGAATCATGAATCATGAATCATGAATTATGAATTGAATCATGAATCATGAATCATGAATCATGAATCATGAATTGAATCATGAATTATGAATCATGAATCATGAATCAAGAATCATAAAAAGGAATCATGAATCATGAATTGAATCATGAATCATGAATCATGAATTGAAATATGAATCATGAATCATGAATCGAATCATGAATCATGAATCATGAATCATGAATTGAATCATGAATCATGAATCATGAGTTAAATCATGAATCATGAATCATGAATTGAATCATGAATCATGAATTGAATCAGGATTCGAAACATGAATTGAATCATGAATTGAATCATGAATCATGAATTATGAATCATGAATTGAATCATGAATCATGAATTATGAATTGAATCATGAATTGAATCATGAATCATGAATTGAATCATGAATCATGAATTGAATCATGAATCATGAATCATGAATTGAATCATGAATTGAATCATGAATCATGAATTGAATCATGAATTGAATCATGAATCATGAATCATGAATCATAAATTGAATCATCAATTGAATCATGAATCATGAATCATGAATTGAATCGTGAATTATGAATCATGAATTGAATCATGAATCATAAATTGAATCATGAATCATGAATCATGAATTGAATCATGAATCATGAAATTGAATCATGAATCATGAATTGAATCATGAATTTAATCATGAATCATGAATTGAATCATGAAGTGAATCATGAAGTGAATCATGAATCATGAATCATGAATTGAATCATGCATCATGAATCAAAAATCATGAATCGAATCATGAATCATGAATTGAATCATGAATCATGAATCGAATCATGAATCATGAATCATGAATCATAAATCGAATCATGAATCATGAATCATGAATCATGAATTGAATCATGTATCATGAATCATGAATTGAATCATGAATCATGAATCATAAATCAAATCATGAATCATAAATTGAATCAGGATTCGAATCATGAATTGAATCATGAATCATGAATTGAATAATGAATCATGAATCTTGAATCATGAATCATGAATTGAATCATGAATCATAAATTATTAATCATGAATTGAATCATGAATCAGGAATTGAATCATGAATCATGAATCATGATTTATGAATCATGAATTTAATCATGAATCATGAATTAAATCATGAATCATGAATTGAATCAAGAATCATGAATCATGAATTGAATCATGAATTGAATCATGAATCATGAATCATGATTTATGAATCATGAATCATGAATCATGATTTATGAATCATGAATTTAATCATGAATCATGAATTAAATCATGAATCATGAATTGAATCAAGAATCATGAATCATGAATTGAATCATGAATTGAATCATGAATCATAAATTGATTTATGAATTAAATTATGAATCATGAATCATGAATCATAAATTGAATCATGAATTGAATCATGAATCATGAATCATGAATTGAATCATGAATCATGAATTGAATCATGAATTGAATCATGAATCATGAATTGAATTCATCAATCATGAATCATGAATTGAATCATGAATTGAATCATGATTCATGATTTATGAATCATGAATCATAAATTGAATCATGAATCATGAATCATGAATTGAATCATGAACTGAATCAAAAATCATGAATCATGAATCGAATCATGAATCATGAATTGAATCATGAATCATGAATCAAGAATCATGAATTGAATCATGAATCATGAATCATGAATTATGAATTGAATCATGAATCATGAATCATGAATCATGAATCATGAATTGAATCATGAATCATGAATTATGAATCATGAATTGAATCATGAATCATGAATCATGAATCGAATCATGAATCATGAATCAAGAATCATAAAAAGGAATCATGAATCATGAATTGAATCATGAATCATGAATCATGAATTGAATCATGAATCATGAATCATGAATCATGAATCATGAATTGAATCATGAATCATGAATCATGAGTTGAATCATGAATCATGAATCATAAATTGAATCAGGATTCGAAACATGAATTGAATCATGAATCATGAATTGAATCATGAATTATGAATCATGAATTGAATCATAAATCATGAAAAATGAATTGAATCATGAATCATGAATTGAATCATGAATCATGAATTGAATCATGAATCATGAATCATGAATTGAATCATGAATTGAATCATGAATCATTAATTGAATCATGAATTGAATCATGAATCATGAATCATGAATCATAAATTGAATCATGAATTGAATCATGAATCATGAATCATGAATTGAATCGTGAATTATGAATCATAAATTGAATCATGAATCATGAATCATGAATTGAATCATGAATCATGAATTGAATCATGAATCATGAATTGAATCATGAATTGAATCATGAATCTTGAATTGAATCATGAAGTGAATCATGAAGTGAATCATGAATCATGAATCATGAATTGAATCATGAATCATGAATCATAAATTGAATCATGAATCATGAATCATGAATCATAAATCGAATCATGAATCATGAATCATGAATCATGAATTGAATCATGAATCATGAATCATGAATTGAATCATGAATCATGAATCATAAATCATGAATTGAATCATAAATTGAATCAGGATTCGAATCATGAATTGAATCATGAATCATGAATTGAATCATGAATCATGAATTGAATAATTAATCATGAATCTTGAATCATGAATCATAAATTGAATCAGGATTCGAATCATGAATCAGCAATTGAATCATAAATTAATGAATCATGAATCATGATTTATGAATCATGAATTGAACCATGAATCTTGAATTGAATCATGAATCATGAATTGAAACATGAATTGAATCATGAATCATGAATTGAATCATGAAGTGAATCATGAAGTGAATCATGAATCTTGAATCATGAATCGAATCATGAATCATGAATCAAAAATCATGAATCGAATCATGAATCATGAATTGAATCATGAATCATGAATCGAATCATGAATCATGAATCATGAATCATAAATCGAATCATGAATCATGAATCATGAATCATAAATTGAATCATGAATTAAATCATGAATCATGATTCATGAATCGAATCATGAATCATGAATTGAATCATGAATCATGAATCATGAATTGAATCATGAATCATGAATTGAATCATGAATTGAATCATGAATCATGAAAAATGAATTGAATCATGAATCATGAATTGAATCATGAATCATGAAAAATGAATTGAATCATGAATCATGAATTTAATCATGAATCATGAATTGAATCATGAATCATGAATTGAATCATGAATCATGAATCATGAATTGAATCATGAATCATGAATTAAATCATGAATTGAATCATGAATCATGAATTGAATCATGAATTGAATCATGAATCATGAATCATGAATCATAAATTGAATCATGAATTAAATCATGAATCATGATTCATGAATCGAATCATGAATCATGAATTGAATCATGAATCGAATCATGAATCATGAATTGAATCATGAATCATGAATCATGAATTGAATCATGAATCATGAATTGAATCATGAATTGAATCATGAATCATGAATTGAATTCATCAATCATGAATCATGAATTGAATCATGAATTGAATCATGAATCATGAATCATGAATCATGAATCATAAATTGAATCATAAATCATGAATCATGAATTGAATCAAGAATTGAATCATGAATCATGAATCATGAATCGAATCATGAATCATGAATTGAATCATGAATCATGAATCAAGAATCATGAATTGAATCATGAATCATGAATCATGAATTATGAATTGAATCATGAATCATGAATCATGAATCATGAATTGAATCATGAATCATGAATTATGAATCATGAATTGAATCATGAATCATGAATCATGAATCGAATCATGAATCATGAATCAAGAATCATAAAAAGGAATCATGAATCATGAATTGAATCATGAATCATGAATCATGAATTGAATCATGAATCATGAATCATGAATTGAATCATGAATCATGAATCATGAATCATGAATCGAATCATGAATCATGAATCATGAATCATGAATTGAATCATGAATCATGAATCATGAGTTGAATCATGAATCATGAATCATGAATTGAATCAGGATTCGAAACATGAATTGAATCATGAATCATGAATTGAATCAGGAATCATGAATCATGAATTGAATCATGAATCATGAATCATGTATTGAATCATGAATCATGAATCATAAATCAAATCATGAATCATAAATTGAATCAGGATTCGAATCATGAATTGAATCATGAATCATGAATTGAATAATGAATCATGAATCTTGAATCATGAATCATGAATTGAATCATGAATCATGAATCATGAGTTGAATCATGAATCATGAATCATGAATTGAATCAGGATTCGAAACATGAATTGAATCATGAATCATGAATTGAATCATGAATCATGAATCATGAATCATGAATTGAATCATGAATCATGAATCATGAATTGAATCATGAATTATATCATGAATCATGAATCATGAATCATGAATCATGAATCATGAATCGAATCATAAATAATGAATTGAATCATGAATCATGAATCAAGAATCATGAATTGAATCATGAATCATGAATCATGAATTATGAATTGAATCATGAATCATGAATCATGAATCATGAATCATGAATTGAATCATGAATCATGAATTATGAATCATGAATCATGAATTGAATCATGAATCATGAATCATGAATCGAATCATGAATCATGAATCAAGAATCATAAAAAGGAATCATGAATCATGAATTGAATCATGAATCATGAATCATGAATTGAAATATGAATCATGAATCATGAATCATGAATCATGAATCGAATCATGAAACATGAATTATGAATCATGAATTGAATCATGAATCATGAATTATGAATTGAATCATGAATTGAATCATGAATCATGAATTGAATCATGAATCATGAATTGAATCATGAATCATGAATCATGAATTGAATCATGAATTGAATCATGAATCATGAATTGAATCATGAATTGAATCATGAATCATGAATCATGAATCATAAATTGAATCATCAATTGAATCATGAATCATGAATCATGAATTGAATCGTGAATTATGAATCATGAATTGAATCATGAATCATAAATTGAATCATGAATCATGAATCATGAATTGAATCATGAATCATGAAATTGAATCATGAATCATGAATTGAATCATGAATTGAATCATGAATCATGAATTGAATCATGAAGTGAATCATGAAGTGAATCATGAAGTGAATCATGAATCATGAATCATGAATTGAATCATGAATTATATCATGAATCATGAATCATGAATCATGAATCATGAATCGAATCATAAATAATGAATTGAATCATGAATCATGAATCAAGAATCATGAATTGAATCATGAATCATGAATCATGAATTATGAATTGAATCATGAATCATGAATCATGAATCATGAATCATGAATTGAATCATGAATCATGAATTATGAATCATGAATTGAATCATGAATCATGAATCATGAATCGAATCATGAATCATGAATCAAGAATCATAAAAAGGAATCATGAATCATGAATTGAATCATGAATCATGAATCATGAATTGAAATATGAATCATGAATCATGAATCATGAATCATGAATCATGAATCGAATCATGAAACATGAATTATGAATCATGAATTGAATCATGAATCATGAATTATGAATTGAATCATGAATTGAATCATGAATCATGAATTGAATCATGAATCATGAATTGAATCATGAATCATGAATCATGAATTGAATCATGAATTGAATCATGAATCATGAATTGAATCATGAATTGAATCATGAATCATGAATCATGAATCATAAATTGAATCATCAATTGAATCATGAATCATGAATCATGAATTGAATCGTGAATTATGAATCATGAATTGAATCATGAATCATAAATTGAATCATGAATCATGAATCATGAATTGAATCATGAATCATGAAATTGAATCATGAATCATGAATTGAATCATGAATTGAATCATGAATCATGAATTGAATCATGAAGTGAATCATGAAGTGAATCATGAAGTGAATCATGAATCATGAATCATGAATTGAATCATGAATCATGAATCAAAAATCATGAATCGAATCATGAATCATGAATTGAATCATGAAGTGAATCATGAAGTGAATCATGAATCATGAATCATGAATTGAATCATGAATCATGAATCAAAAATCATGAATCGAATCATGAATCATGAATTGAATCATGAATCATGAATCGAATCATGAATCATGAATCATGAATCATAAATCGAATCATGAATCATGAATCATGAATCATGAATTGAATCATGAATCATGAATCATGAATTGAATCATGAATCATGAATCATAAATCAAATCATGAATCATAAATTGAATCAGGATTCGAATCATGAATTGAATCATGAATCATGAATTGAATAATGAATCATGAATCTTGAATCATGAATCATGAATTGAATCACGAATCATAAATTATTAATCATGAATTGAATCATGAATCAGGAATTGAATCATGAATCATGAATCATGATTTATGAATCATGAATTTAATCATGAATCATGAATTAAATCATGAATCATGAATTGAATCAAGAATCATGAATCATGAATTGAATCATGAATTGAATCATGAATCATAAATTGATTTATGAATTAAATTATGAATCATGAATCATGAATCATAAATTGAATCATGAATTGAATCATGAATCATGAATCTATGAATTGAATCATGAATCATGAATCATGAATTAAATCATGAATCATGATTCATGAATCGAATCATGAATCATGAATTGAATCATGAATCATGAATCATGAATTGAATCATGAATCATGAATTGAATCATGAATTGAATCATGAATAATGAATTGAATTCATCAATCATGAATCATGAATTGAATCATGAATTGAATCATGATTCATGATTTATGAATCATGAATCATAAATTGAATCATGAATCATGAATTGAATCAGGAATTGAATCATGAATCATGAATCATGAATCGAATCATGAATCATGAATTGAATCATGAATCATGAATCAAGAATCATGAATTGAATCATGAATCATGAATCATGAATTATGAATTGAATCATGAATCATGAATCATGAATTGAATCATGAATCATGAATTATGAATCATGAATTGAATCATGAATCATGACTCATGAATCGAATCATGAATCATGAATCAAGAATCATAAAAAGGAATCATGAATCATGAATTGAATCATGAATCATGAATCATGAATTGAATCATGAATCATGAATCATGAATCATGAATCATGAATCGAATCATGAATCATGAATCATGAATCATGAATCATGAATTGAATCATGAATCATGAATCATGAGTTGAATCATGAATCATGAATCATAAATTGAATCAGGATTCGAAACATGAATTGAATCATGAATCATGAATTGAATCATGAATTATGAATCATGAATTGAATCATGAATCATGAAAAATGAATTGAATCATGAATCATGAATTGAATCATAAATCATGAATTGAATCATGAATCATGAATTGAATCATGAATCATGAATTGAATCATGAATTGAATCATTAATCATTAATTGAATCATGAATTGAATCATGAATCATGAATCATGAATCATAAATTGAATCATGAATTGAATCATGAATCATGAATCATGAATTGAATCGTGAATTATGAATCATAAATTGAATCATGAATCATGAATCATGAATTGAATCATGAATCATGAATTGAATCATGAATTGAATCATGAATCATGAATTGAATCATGAAGTGAATCATGAAGTGAATCATGAATCATGAATTGAATCATGAATCATGAATCATAAATTGAATCATGAATCATGAATCATGAATCATAAATCGAATCATGAATCATGAATCATGAATCATGAATTGAATCATGAATCATGAATCATGAATTGAATCATGAATCATGAATCATAAATCAAATCATGAATCATAAATTGAATCAGGATTCGAATCATGAATTGAATCATGAATCATGAATTGAATCATGAATCATGAATTGAATAATGAATCATGAATCTTGAATCATGAATCATGAATTGAATCATGAATCATAAATTGAATCAGGATTCGAATCATGAATCAGCAATTGAATCATAAATTAATGAATCATGAATCATGATTTATGAATCATGAATTGAACCATGAATCTTGAATTGAATCATGAATCATGAATTGAAACATGAATTGAATCATGAATCATGAATTGAATCATGAAGTGAATCATGAAGTGAATCATGAATCTTGAATCATGAATCGAATCATGAATCATGAATCAAAAATCATGAATCGAATCATGAATCATGAATTGAATCATGAATCATGAATCATGAATCGAATCATGAATCATGAATCATAAATCATAAATCGAATCATGAATCATGAATCATGAATCATAAATTGAATCATGAATTAAATCATGAATCATGATTCATGAATCGAATCATGAATCATGAATTGAATCATGAATCATGAATCATGAACTGAATCATGAATCATGAATTGAATCATGAATTGAATCATGAATCATGAAAAATGAATTGAATCATGAATCATGAATTGAATCATGAATCATGAAAAATGAATTGAATCATGAATCATGAATTGAACCATGAATCATGAAAAATGAATTGAATCATGAATCATGAATTGAATCATGAATCATGAATTGAATCATGAATCATGAATTGAATCATGAATCATGAATCATGAATTGAATCATGAATTGAATCATGAATCATGAATTGAATCATGAATTGAATCATGAATCATGAATCATAAATTGAATCATGAATTAAATCATGAATCATGATTCATGAATCGAATCATGAATCATGAATTGAATCATGAATCGAATCATGAATCATGAATTGAATCATGAATCATGAATCATGAATTGAATCATGAATCATGAATTGAATCATGAATTGAATCATGAATCATGAATTGAATTCATCAATCATGAATCATGAATTGAATCATGAATTGAATCATGAATCATGAATCATGAATCATAAATTGAATCATAAATCATGAATCATGAATTGAATCATGAATTGAATCATGAATCATGAATCATGAATCGAATCATGAATCATGAATTGAATCATGAATCATGAATCAAGAATCATGAATTGAATCATGAATCATGAATCATGAATTATGAATTGAATCATGAATCATGAATCATGAATCATGAATCATGAATTGAATCATGAATCATGAATTATGAATCATGAATTGAATCATGAATCATGAATAATGAATCGAATCATGAATCAAGAATCATAAAAAGGAATCATGAATCATGAATTGAATCATGAATCATGAATCATGAATTGAATCATGAATCATGAATCATGAATTGAATCATGAATCATGAATCATGAATCATGAATCGAATCATGAATCATGAATCATGAATCATGAATCATGCATTGAATCATGAATCATGAATCATGAGTTGAATCATGAATCATGAATCATGAATTGAATCAGGATTCGAAACATGAATTGAATCATGAATCATGAATTGAATCATGAATCATGAATTGAATCATGAATCATGAATCATGAATTGAATCATGAATCATGAATCATGAATTGAATCATGAATCATGAATCATAAATCAAATCATGAATCATAAATTGAATCAGGATTCGAATCATGAATTGAATCATGAATCATGAATTGAATAATGAATCATGAATCTTGAATCATGAATCATGAATTGAATCATGAATCATGAATCATGAGTTGAATCATGAATCATGAATCATGAATTGAATCAGGATTCGAAACATGAATTGAATCATGAATCATGAATTGAATCATGAATCATGAATCATGAATCATGAATTGAATCATGAATCATGAATCATGAATTGAATCATGAATCATGAATCATAAATCAAATCATGAATCATAAATTGAATCAGGATTCGAATCATGAATTGAATCATGAATCATGAATTGAATAATGAATCATGAATCTTGAATCATGAATCATAAATTGAATCATGAATCATAAATTGAATCAGGATTCGAATCATGAATCAGCAATTGAATCATAAATCATGAATCATGAATCATGATTTATGAATCATGAATTGAACCATGAATCTTGAATCATGAAATGAATTATAAATCATGAATCATGAATAATAAATTGAATCATGAATCATGAATTGAATCATGAATTAAATCATGAATCATGAATAATAAATTGAATCATGAATCATGAATCATGAATTGAATCATGAATAATAAATTGAATCATGAATCATGAATTGAATCATGAATTAAATCATGAATCATGAATAATAAATTGAATCATGAATCATGAATCATGAATTGAATCATGAATCATGAATCATGAATTGAATCATGAATCATGAATCATGAATTGAATCATGAATCATGAATCATGAAATGAAACATGAATCATGAATCATGAATTGAATCATGAATCATTAATTGAATCATAAATCATGAATTATGAAACATGAATTGATTCATGAATCATGAATCGAATCATGAATCATGAATTAAATCATGAATCGAAAAAGGAATCATGAATCATGAATCGAATCATGAATCTTGAATCATGAATTGAATCATGAATCTTGAATCATGAATCATGAATTGAATCATGAATCATGAATCATGAATTATGAATTGAATCATGAATCATGAAAAATGAATTGAATCATGAATCATGAATTGAATCATGAATCATGAATTGAATCATGAATCATGAATTGAATCATGAATCTTGAATTGAATTATGAATCATGAATCATGAATCATAAATTGAATCATGAATTGAATCATGGAATCATGAATCATGATTTGAATCGTGAATTATGAATCATGAAATGAATCATGAATCATAAATTGAATCATGAATCATGAATCATGAATTGAATCATGAATCATGAATTGAATCATGAATCATGAATTGAAACATGAATTGAATCATGAATCATGAATTGAATCATGAATCATGAATCATGAATCGAATCATGAATCATGAATCAAAAATCATGAATCGAATCATGAATCATGAATTGAATCATGAATCATGAATCATGAATTGAATCATGAATCATGAATCATGAATCATGAATCATAAATTGAATCATAAATCATGAATCATGAATTGAATCATGAATTGAATCATGAATCATGAATCATGAATCGAATCATGAATCATGAATTGAATCATGAATCATGAATCACGAATCATGAATTGAATCATGAATCATGAATCATGAATTATGAATTGAATCATGAATCATGAATCATGAATCATGAATCATGAATTGAATCATGAATCATGAATTATGAATCATGAATTGAATCATGAATCATGAATAATGAATCGAATCATGAATCATGAATCAAGAATCATAAAAAGGAATCATGAATCATGAATTGAATCATGAATCATGAATCATGAATTGAATCATGAATCATGAATCATGAATCGAATCATGAATCATGAATCATGAATCATGAATCATGCATTGAATCATGAATCATGAATCATGAGTTGAATCATGAATCATGAATCATGAATTGAATCAGGATTCGAAACATGAATTGAATCATGAATCATGTATTGAATCATGAATCATGAATTGAATCATGAATCATGAATCATGAATTGAATCATGAATCATGAATCATGAATTGAATCATGAATCATGAATCATAAATCAAATCATGAATCATAAATTGAATCAGGATTCGAATCATGAATTGAATCATGAATCATGAATTGAATAATGAATCATGAATCTTGAATCATGAATCATGAATTGAATCATGAATCATGAATCATGAGTTGAATCATGAATCATGAATCATGAATTGAATCAGGATTCGAAACATGAATTGAATCATGAATCATGAATTGAATCATGAATCATGAATCATGAATCATGAATTGAATCATGAATCATGAATCATGAATTGAATCATGAATCATGAATCATAAATCAAATCATGAATCATAAATTGAATCAGGATTCGAATCATGAATTGAATCATGAATCATGAATTGAATAATGAATCATGAATCTTGAATCATGAATCATGAATTGAATCATGAATCATAAATTGAATCAGGATTCGAATCATGAATCAGCAATTGAATCATAAATCATGAATCATGAATCATGATTTATGAATCATGAATTGAACCATGAATCTTGAATCATGAAATGAATTATAAATCATGAATCATGAATAATAAATTGAATCATGAATCATGAATTGAATCATGAATTAAATCATGAATCATGAATAATAAATTGAATCATGAATCATGAATCATGAATTGAATCATGAATAATAAATTGAATCATGAATCATGAATTGAATCATGAATTAAATCATGAATCATGAATAATAAATTGAATCATGAATCATGAAT
This sequence comes from Mixophyes fleayi, assembly GCF_038048845.1. Lineage (NCBI taxonomy): Eukaryota > Metazoa > Chordata > Amphibia > Anura > Limnodynastidae > Mixophyes > Mixophyes fleayi. The sequence goes on along the minus strand of NW_027446150.1, from coordinate 104,322 downwards.
CATGAATTGAATCATGAATCATGAATCATGAATTGAATCATGAATTATGAATCATGAATTGAATCATGAATCATGAATCATGAAATGAAACATGAATCATGAATCATGAATTGAATCATGAATCATTAATTGAATCATGAATCATTAATTGAATCATAAATCATGAATTATGAAACATGAATTGAATCATGAATCATGAATCGAATCATGAATCATGAATTAAATCATGAATCGAAAAAGGAATCATGAATCATGAATCGAATCATGAATCTTGAATCATGAATTGAATCATGAATCTTGAATCATGAATCATGAATTGAATCATGAATCATGAATCATGAATTATGAATTGAATCATGAATCATGAAAAATGAATTGAATCATGAATCATGAATTGAATCATGAATCATGAATTGAATCATGAATCATGAATTGAATCATGAATCTTGAATTGAATTATGAATCATGAATCATGAATCATAAATTGAATCATGAATTGAATCATGAATCATGAATCATGATTTGAATCGTGAATTATGAATCATGAAATGAATCATGAATCATAAATTGAATCATGAATCATGAATCATGAATTGAATCATGAATCATGAATTGAATCATGAATCATGAATTGAAACATGAATTGAATCATGAATCATGAATTGAATCATGAATCATGAATCATGAATCGAATCATGAATCATGAATCAAAAATCATGAATCGAATCATGAATCATGAATTGAATCATGAATCATGAATCATGAATTGAATCATGAATCATGAATCATAAATCAAATCATGAATCATAAATTGAATCAGGATTCGAATCATGAATTGAATCATGAATCATGAATTGAATCATGAATCATGAATTATGAATCATGAATTGAATCATGAATCATGAAAAATGAATTGAATCATGAATCATGAATTGAATCATGAATCATGAATTGAATCATGAATCATGAATTGAATCATGAATTGAATCAAGAATCATGAATTGAATCATGAATTGAATTATAAATCATGAATCATGAATAATAAATTGAATCATGAATCATGAATTGAATCATGAATTAAATCATGAATCATGAATAATAAATTGAATCATGAATCATGAATTATGAATTGAATCATGAATCATGAATCATGAATTGAATCATGAATCATGAATCATGAATTAAATCATGAATCATGAATCATGAAATGAAACATGAATCATGAATCATGAATTGAATCATGAATCATTAATTGAATCATAAATCATGAATTATGAATCATGAATTGAATCAAGAATCATGAATCGAATCATGAATCATGAATTAAATCATGAATCGAAACATGAATCATGAATCATGAATTGAATCATGAATCATGAATTGAATCATGAATCATGAATCGAATCATGAATCTTGAATCATGAATTGAATCATGAATCTTGAATCATGAATCATGAATTGAATCATGAATCATGAATCATGAATTATGAATTGAATCATGAATCATGAAAAATGAATTGAATCATGAATCATGAATTGAATCATGAATCATGAATTGAATCATGAATCATGAATTGAATCATGAATTGAATCATGAATCATGATTTGAATCATGAATTGAATCATGAATCATGAATCATGAATCATAAATTGAATCATGAATTGAATCATGAATCATGAATCATGAATTGAATCATGAATCATGAATTGAATCATGAATCATGAATTGAATCATGAATCATGAATTGAATCATGAATTGAATCATGAATCATGAATTGAATCATGAATTGAATCATGAATCATGAATCATAAATTGAATCATGAATTGAATCATGAATCATGAATCATGAATTGAATCGTGAATTATGAATCATAAATTGAATCATGAATCATAAATTGAATCATGAATCATGAATTGAATCATGAATCATGAATTGAATCATGAATTAAATCATGAATCACGAATCATAAATTGAATCATGAAGTGAATCATGAATCATGAATCATGAATCGAATCATGAATCATGAATCAAAAATTATGAATCGAATCATGAATCATGAATTGAATCATGAATCATGAATCATGAATCGAATCATGAATCATGAATCATGAATCATAAATCGAATCATGAATCATGAATCATGAATCATGAATTGAATCATGAATCATGAATCATGAATTGAATCATGAATCATGAATCATGAATTGAATCATGAATCATGAATCATAAATCAAATCATGAATCATAAATTGAATCAGGATTCAAATCATGAATTGAATCATGAATCATGAATTGAATAATGAATCATGAATCTTGAATCATGAATCATGAATTGAATCATGAATCATAAATTATTAATCATGAATTGAATCATGAATCAGGAATTGAATCATGAATCATGAACCATGATTTATGAATCATGAATTTAATAATGAATCATGAATTGAATCATGAATCATGAATTGAATCATAAATCATGAATTGAATCATGAATCATGAATCATGAATTGAATCATGAATTGAATCATGAATCATAAATTGAATCATGAATCATGAATCATGAATTGAATCATGAATCATGAATTGAATCATGAATCATGAATTGAAACATGAATTGAATCATGAATCATGAATCGAATCATGAATCATGAATCAAAAATCATGAATCGAATCATGAATTGAATCATGAATCATGAATCAAATCATGAATCATGAATCATGAATCATAAATCAAATCATGAATCATGAATCATGAATCATGAATCATGAATTGAATCCTGAATCATGAATCATGAATTGAATCATGAATCATGAATCATAAATCAAATCATGAATCATAAATTGAATCAGGATTCGAATCATGAATTGAATCATGAATCATGAATTGAATCATGAATCATGAATTATGAATCATGAATTGAATCATGAATCATGAAAAATGAATTGAATCATGAATCATGAATTGAATCATGAATCATGAATTGAATCATGAATCATGAATCATGAATTGAATCATGAATTGAATCATGAATCATGAATTGAATCATGAATCATGAATCATAAATTGAATCATGAATTGAATCATGAATCATGAATCATGAATTGAATCGTGAATTATGAATCATGAATTGAATCATGAATCATGAATCATGAATTGAATCGTGAATTATGAATCATGAATTGAATCATGAATCATAAATTGAATCATGAATCATGAATCATGAATTGAATCATGAATCATGAATTGAATCATGAATCATATATTGAATCATGAATTGAATCATGAATCATGAATTGAATCATGAAGTGAATCATGAAGTGAATCATGAATCATGAATCATGAATCATGAATCATGAATCATGAATCGAATCATGAATCATGAATCAAAAATCATGAATCGAATCATGAATCATGAATTGAATCATGAATCATGAATCATGAATTGAATCATGAATCATGAATCATAAATCAAATCATGAATCATAAATTGAATCAGGATTCGAATCATAAATTGAATCATGAATCATGAATTGAATAATGAATCATGAATCTTGAATCATGAATCATGAATTAAATCATAAATCATGATTCATGAATCGAATCATGAATCATGAATTGAATCATTAATCATGAATTGAATCATGAATCATGAATTGAATCATGAATTGAATCATGAATCATGAATTGAATTCATCAATCATGAATCATGAATTGAATCATGAATTGAATCATGAATCATGAATCATGAATCATAAATTGAATCATGAATTGAATCATGAATCATGAATTGAATCGTGAATTATGAATCATGAATTGAATCATGAATCATAAATTGAATCATGAATCATGAATCATGAATTGAATCATGAATCATGAATTGAATCATGAATCATGAATTGAAACATGAATTGAATCATGAATCATGAATTGAATCATGAAGTGAATCATGAAGTGAATCATGAATCATGAATCATGAATCAAATCATGAATCATGAATCAAAAATCATGAATCGAATCATGAATCATGAATTGAATCATGAATCATGAATCATGAATCGAATCATGAATCATGAATCATGAATCATAAATCGAATCATGAATCATGAATCATGAATCATGAATTGAATCATGAATCATGAATCATGAATTGAATCATGAATCATATATCATAAATCAAATCATGAATCATAAATTGAATCAGGATTCGAATCATGAATTGAATCATGAATCATGAATTGAATCATGAATCATGAATTATGAATCATGAATTGAATCATGAATCATGAAAAATGAATTGAATCATGAATCATGAATTGAATCATGAATCATGAATTGAATCATGAATCATGAATCATGAATTGAATCATGAATCATGAATTGAATCATGAATCATGAATCATAAATTGAATCATGAATTGAATCATGAATCATGAATCATGAATTGAATCGTGAATTATGAATCATGAATTGAATCATGAATCATGAATCATGAATTGAATCGTGAATTATGAATCATGAATTAAATCATGAATCATAAATTGAATCATGAATCATGAATCATGAATTGAATCATGAATCATGAATTGAATCATGAATCATGAATTGAATCATGAATCATGAATTGAATCATGAATTGAATCATGAATCATGAATTGAATCATGAAGTGAATCATGAAGTGAATCATGAATCATGAATCATGAATCGAATCATGAATCATGAATCAAAAATCATGAATCGAATCATGAATCATGAATTGAATCATGAATCATGAATCATGAATCGAATCATGAATCATGAATCATGAATCATAAATCGAATCATGAATCATGAATCATGAATCATGAATTGAATCATGAATCATGAATCATGAATTGAATCATGAATCATGAATCATAAATCAAATCATGAATCATAAATTGAATCAGGATTCGAATCATAAATTGAATCATGAATCATGAATTGAATAATGAATCATGAATCTTGAATCATGAATCATGAATTAAATCATAAATCATGATTCATGAATCGAATCATAAATCATGAATTGAATCATGAATCATGAATTGAATCATGAATCATGAATTGAATCATGAATTGAATCATGAATCATGAATTGAATTCATCAATCATGAATCATGAATTGAATCATGAATTGAATCATGAATCATGAATAATGAATCATGAATCATAAATTGAATCATGAATCATGAATCATGAATTGAATCATGAATTGAATCATGAATCAAATCATGAATCATGAATTGAATCATGAATCATGAATCAAGAATCATGAATTGAATCATGAATCATGAATCATGAATTATGAATTGAATCATGAATCATGAATTGAATCATGAATCATGAATTATGAATCATGAATTGAATCATGAATCATGAATCATGAATCGAATCATGAATCATGAATCAAGAATCATAAAAAGGAATCATGAATCATGAATTGAATCATGAATCATGAATCATGAATTGAATCATGAATCATGAATCATGAATCGAATCATGAATCATGAATCATGAATCATGAATCATGAATTGAATCATGAATCATGAATCATGAGTTGAATCATGAATCATGAATTGAATCAGGATTCGAAACATGAATTGAATCATGAATCATGAATTGAATCATGAATCATGAATTATGAATCATGAATTGAATCATGAATCATGAAAAATGAATTGAATCATGAATCATGAATTGAATCATGAATCATGAATTGAATCATGAATCATGAATCATGAACTGAATCATGAATTGAATCATGAATCATGAATTGAATCATGAATCGAATCATGAATCATGAATTGAATCATGAATTGAATCATGAATCATGAATCGAATCATGAATCATGAATCTTGAATCATGAATCATGAATTGAATCATGAATCATGAATCATGAATCGAATCATGAATCATGAATCATGAATCATGAATTGAATCATAAATCATGAATCATGAATTGAATCACGAATCATGAATCATGAATCATGAATCGAATCATAAATCATGAATCATGTATCATGAATTGAATCATGAATCATGAATCATGAATTGAATCATGAATCATGAATCATAAATCATGAATTGAATCATGAATCATTAATCATGAGTTATGAATTGAATCATGTATCATGAATCATGAATTATGAATCATGAATCATGAATCGAATCATGAATCATGAATTGAATCATGAATCATGAATCATGAATCGAATCATGAATCATGAATCAAGAATCATGAAACGAATCATGAATCATGAATTGAATCATGAATCATGAATCATAAATTGAATCATGAATCATGAATCGAATCATGAATCATGAATCATGAATTGAATCATGAATCATGAATTGAATCATGAATCATGAATTGAATCATGAATCATGAATTGAATCATGAATTGAATCATGAATCATGAATTGAATCATGAATTGAATCATGAATCATGAATCATAAATTGAATCATGAATTGAATCATGAATCATGAATCATGAATTGAATCGTGAATTATGAATCATAAATTGAATCATGAATCATAAATTGAATCATGAATCATGAATTGAATCATGAATCATGAATTGAATCATGAATTAAATCATGAATCACGAATCATAAATTGAATCATGAAGTGAATCATGAATCATGAATCATGAATCGAATCATGAATCATGAATCAAAAATTATGAATCGAATCATGAATCATGAATTGAATCATGAATCATGAATCATGAATCGAATCATGAATCATGAATCATGAATCATAAATCGAATCATGAATCATGAATCATGAATCATGAATTGAATCATGAATCATGAATCATGAATTGAATCATGAATCATGAATCATGAATTGAATCATGAATCATGAATCATAAATCAAATCATGAATCATAAATTGAATCAGGATTCAAATCATGAATTGAATCATGAATCATGAATTGAATAATGAATCATGAATCTTGAATCATGAATCATGAATTGAATCATGAATCATAAATTATTAATCATGAATTGAATCATGAATCAGGAATTGAATCATGAATCATGAACCATGATTTATGAATCATGAATTTAATAATGAATCATGAATTGAATCATGAATCATGAATTGAATCATAAATCATGAATTGAATCATGAATCATGAATCATGAATTGAATCATGAATTGAATCATGAATCATAAATTGAATCATGAATCATGAATCATGAATTGAATCATGAATCATGAATTGAATCATGAATCATGAATTGAAACATGAATTGAATCATGAATCATGAATCGAATCATGAATCATGAATCAAAAATCATGAATCGAATCATGAATCATGAATTGAATCATGAATCATGAATCAAATCATGAATCATGAATCATGAATCATAAATCAAATCATGAATCATGAATCATGAATCATGAATCATGAATTGAATCCTGAATCATGAATCATGAATTGAATCATGAATCATGAATCATAAATCAAATCATGAATCATAAATTGAATCAGGATTCGAATCATGAATTGAATCATGAATCATGAATTGAATCATGAATCATGAATTATGAATCATGAATTGAATCATGAATCATGAAAAATGAATTGAATCATGAATCATGAATTGAATCATGAATCATGAATTGAATCATGAATCATGAATCATGAATTGAATCATGAATTGAATCATGAATCATGAATTGAATCATGAATCATGAATCATAAATTGAATCATGAATTGAATCATGAATCATGAATCATGAATTGAATCGTGAATTATGAATCATGAATTGAATCATGAATCATGAATCATGAATTGAATCGTGAATTATGAATCATGAATTGAATCATGAATCATAAATTGAATCATGAATCATGAATCATGAATTGAATCATGAATCATGAATTGAATCATGAATCATATATTGAATCATGAATTGAATCATGAATCATGAATTGAATCATGAAGTGAATCATGAAGTGAATCATGAATCATGAATCATGAATCGAATCATGAATCATGAATCAAAAATCATGAATCGAATCATGAATCATGAATTGAATCATGAATCATGAATCATGAATTGAATCATGAATCATGAATCATAAATCAAATCATGAATCATAAATTGAATCAGGATTCGAATCATAAATTGAATCATGAATCATGAATTGAATAATGAATCATGAATCTTGAATCATGAATCATGAATTAAATCATAAATCATGATTCATGAATCGAATCATGAATCATGAATTGAATCATTAATCATGAATTGAATCATGAATCATGAATTGAATCATGAATTGAATCATGAATCATGAATTGAATTCATCAATCATGAATCATGAATTGAATCATGAATTGAATCATGAATCATGAATCATGAATCATAAATTGAATCATGAATTGAATCATGAATCATGAATTGAATCGTGAATTATGAATCATGAATTGAATCATGAATCATAAATTGAATCATGAATCATGAATCATGAATTGAATCATGAATCATGAATTGAATCATGAATCATGAATTGAAACATGAATTGAATCATGAATCATGAATTGAATCATGAAGTGAATCATGAAGTGAATCATGAATCATGAATCATGAATCAAATCATGAATCATGAATCAAAAATCATGAATCGAATCATGAATCATGAATTGAATCATGAATCATGAATCATGAATCGAATCATGAATCATGAATCATGAATCATAAATCGAATCATGAATCATGAATCATGAATCATGAATTGAATCATGAATCATGAATCATGAATTGAATCATGAATCATATATCATAAATCAAATCATGAATCATAAATTGAATCAGGATTCGAATCATGAATTGAATCATGAATCATGAATTGAATCATGAATCATGAATTATGAATCATGAATTGAATCATGAATCATGAAAAATGAATTGAATCATGAATCATGAATTGAATCATGAATCATGAATTGAATCATGAATCATGAATCATGAATTGAATCATGAATCATGAATTGAATCATGAATCATGAATCATAAATTGAATCATGAATTGAATCATGAATCATGAATCATGAATTGAATCGTGAATTATGAATCATGAATTGAATCATGAATCATGAATCATGAATTGAATCGTGAATTATGAATCATGAATTAAATCATGAATCATAAATTGAATCATGAATCATGAATCATGAATTGAATCATGAATCATGAATTGAATCATGAATCATGAATTGAATCATGAATCATGAATTGAATCATGAATTGAATCATGAATCATGAATTGAATCATGAAGTGAATCATGAAGTGAATCATGAATCATGAATCATGAATCGAATCATGAATCATGAATCAAAAATCATGAATCGAATCATGAATCATGAATTGAATCATGAATCATGAATCATGAATCGAATCATGAATCATGAATCATGAATCATAAATCGAATCATGAATCATGAATCATGAATCATGAATTGAATCATGAATCATGAATCATGAATTGAATCATGAATCATGAATCATAAATCAAATCATGAATCATAAATTGAATCAGGATTCGAATCATAAATTGAATCATGAATCATGAATTGAATAATGAATCATGAATCTTGAATCATGAATCATGAATTAAATCATAAATCATGATTCATGAATCGAATCATGAATCATGAATTGAATCATGAATCATGAATTGAATCATGAATCATGAATTGAATCATGAATTGAATCATGAATCATGAATTGAATTCATCAATCATGAATCATGAATTGAATCATGAATTGAATCATGAATCATGAATAATGAATCATGAATCATAAATTGAATCATGAATCATGAATCATGAATTGAATCATGAATTGAATCATGAATCAAATCATGAATCATGAATTGAATCATGAATCATGAATCAAGAATCATGAATTGAATCATGAATCATGAATCATGAATTATGAATTGAATCATGAATCATGAATTGAATCATGAATCATGAATTATGAATCATGAATTGAATCATGAATCATGAATCATGAATCGAATCATGAATCATGAATCAAGAATCATAAAAAGGAATCATGAATCATGAATTGAATCATGAATCATGAATCATGAATTGAATCATGAATCATGAATCATGAATCGAATCATGAATCATGAATCATGAATCATGAATCATGAATTGAATCATGAATCATGAATCATGAGTTGAATCATGAATCATGAATTGAATCAGGATTCGAAACATGAATTGAATCATGAATCATGAATTGAATCATGAATCATGAATTATGAATCATGAATTGAATCATGAATCATGAAAAATGAATTGAATCATGAATCATGAATTGAATCATGAATCATGAATTGAATCATGAATCATGAATCATGAACTGAATCATGAATTGAATCATGAATCATGAATTGAATCATGAATCGAATCATGAATCATGAATTGAATCATGAATTGAATCATGAATCATGAATCGAATCATGAATCATGAATCTTGAATCATGAATCATGAATTGAATCATGAATCATGAATCATGAATCGAATCATGAATCATGAATCATGAATCATGAATTGAATCATAAATCATGAATCATGAATTGAATCACGAATCATGAATCATGAATCATGAATCGAATCATAAATCATGAATCATGTATCATGAATTGAATCATGAATCATGAATCATGAATTGAATCATGAATCATGAATCATAAATCATGAATTGAATCATGAATCATTAATCATGAGTTATGAATTGAATCATGTATCATGAATCATGAATTATGAATCATGAATCATGAATCGAATCATGAATCATGAATTGAATCATGAATCATGAATCATGAATCGAATCATGAATCATGAATCAAGAATCATGAAACGAATCATGAATCATGAATTGAATCATGAATCATGAATCATAAATTGAATCATGAATCATGAATCGAATCATGAATCATGAATCATGAATCATGAATTGACTCATGAATCATGAATCATGAATCATGAATTGACTCATGAATCATGAATCATGAATCATGAATTGAATCATGAATCATGAATCATGAATTGAATCATGAATCATGAATCATGAATTGAATCAGGATTCGAATCATGAATTGAATCAGGATTCGAATCATGAATTAAATCATGAATCATGAATTGAATCATGAATCATGAATTATGAATCACGAATTGAATCATGAATCATGAATTTAATCATGAATCATGAATTTAATCATAAATCATGAATTGAATCATGAATCATGAATTGAATCATGAATCATGAATCATGAATTGAATCATGAATTGAATCATGAATCATAAATTGAATCATGAATTGAATCATGAATCATGAATTGAATCATGAGTCATGAATCATGAATTGAATCATGAATTGAATCATGAATCGAATCATGAATCATGAATTGAATCATGAATCATGAATCAAGAATCATGAATTGAATCATGAATCATGAATCATGAATCATGAATTATGAATTGAATCATGAATCATGAATCATGAATTGAATCATGAATCATGAATTATGAATCATGAATTGAATCATGAATCATGAATCATGAATCGAATCATGAATCATGAATCAAGAATCATAAAAAGGAATCATGAATCATGAATTGAATCATGAATCATGAATCATGAATTGAATCATGAATCATGAATCATGAATCGAATCATGAATCATGAATCATGAATCATGAATCATGAATTGAATCATGAATCATGAATCATGAGTTGAATCATGAATCATGAATTGAATCAGGATTCGAAACATGAATTGAATCATGAATCATGAATTGAATCATGAATCATGAATTATGAATCATGAATTGAATCATGAATCATGAAAAATGAATTGAATCATGAATCATGAATTGAATCATGAATCATGAATTGAATCATGAATCATGAATCATGAACTGAATCATGAATTGAATCATGAATCATGAATTGAATCATGAATCGAATCATGAATCATGAATTGAATCATGAATTGAATCATGAATCATGAATTGAATCATGAATCATTAATCATGAATTGAATCATGAATCATGAATCGAATCATGAATCATGAATCTTGAATCATGAATCATGAATTGAATCATGAATCATGAATCATGAATCGAATCATGAATCATGAATCATGAATCATGAATTGAATCATAAATCATGAATCATGAATTGAATCACGAATCATGAATCATGAATCATGAATCGAATCATAAATCATGAATCATGTATCATGAATTGAATCATGAATCATGAATCATGAATTGAATCATGAATCATGAATCATAAATCATGAATTGAATCATGAATCATTAATCATAAGTTATGAATTGAATCATGTATCATGAATCATGAATTATGAATCATGAATTGAATCATGAATCATGAATCATGAATTGAATCATGAATCATGAATCATGAATCGAATCATGAATCATGAATCAAGAATCATGAAACGAATCATGAATCATGAATTGAATCATGAATCATGAATCATAAATTGAATCATGAATCATGAATCGAATCATGAATCATGAATCATGAATCATGAATTGACTCATGAATCATGAATCATGAATCATGAATTGACTCATGAATCATGAATCATGAATCATGAATTGAATCATGAATCATGAATCATGAATTGAATCATGAATCATGAATCATGAATTGAATCAGGATTCGAATCATGAATTGAATCAGGATTCGAATCATGAATTAAATCATGAATCATGAATTGAATCATGAATCATGAATTATGAATCACGAATTGAATCATGAATCATGAATTTAATCATGAATCATGAATTGAATCATGAATCATGAATTGAATCATGAATCATGAATTGAATCATGAATCATGAATCATGAATTGAATCATGAATTGAATCATGAATCATAAATTGAATCATGAATTGAATCATGAATCATGAATTGAATCATGAGTCATGAATCATGAATTGAATCATGAATCATGAATCATGAATTAAATCATGAATCATGATTCATGAATCGAATCATGAATCATGAATTGAATCATGAATCATGAATCATGAATTGAATCATGAATCATGAATTGAATTCATCAATCATGAATCATGAATTGAATCATGAATTGAATCATGAATCATGAATCATGAATCATGAATCATAAATTGAATCATGAATCATGAATCATGAATTGAATCATGAATTGAATCATGAATCATGAATCATGAATCATGAATCGAATCATAAATCATGAATTGAATCATGAATCATGAATCATGAATTATGAATTGAATCATGAATCATGAATCATGAATCATGAATTGAATCATGAATCATGAATTATGAATCATGAATCATGAATTGAATCATGAATCATGAATCATGAATCGAATCATGAATCATGAATCAAGAATCATAAAAAGGAATCATGAATCATGAATTGAAATATGAATCATGAATCATGTATCATGAATTGAATCATGAATCATGAATCATGAATTGAATCATGAATCATGAATCATGAATCATAAATCATGAATTGAATCATGAATCATTAATCATGAGTTATGAATTGAATCATGTATCATGAATCATGAATTATGAATCATGAATTGAATCATGAATCATGAATCATGAATTGAATCATGAATCATGAATCATGAATCGAATCATGAATCATGAATCAAGAATCATGAAACGAATCATGAATCATGAATTGAATCATGAATCATGAATCATAAATTGAATCATGAATCATGAATCGAATCATGAATCATGAATCATGAATCATGAATTGACTCATGAATCATGAATCATGAATCATGAATTGACTCATGAATCATGAATCATGAATCATGAATTGAATCATGAATCATGAATCATGAATTGAATCATGAATCATGAATCATGAATTGAATCAGGATTCGAATCATGAATTGAATCAGGATTCGAATCATGAATTAAATCATGAATCATGAATTGAATCATGAATCATGAATTATGAATCACGAATTGAATCATGAATCATGAATTTAATCATGAATCATGAATTGAATCATGAATCATGAATTGAATCATGAATCATGAATCATGAATTGAATCATGAATTGAATCATGAATCATAAATTGAATCATGAATTGAATCATGAATCATGAATTGAATCATGAATCATGAATCATGAATTAAATCATGATTCATGAATCGAATCATGAATCATGAATTGAATCATGAATCATGAATCATGAATTGAATCATGAATCATGAATTGAATCATGAATTGAAACATAAATCATGAATCATGAATCATGAATTGAATTCATCAATCATGAATCATGAATTGAATCATGAATTGAATCATGAATCATGAATCATGAATCATGAATCATAAATTGAATCATGAATCATGAATCATGAATTGAATCATGAATTGAATCATGAATCATGAATCATGAATCATGAATCGAATCATAAATCATGAATTGAATCATGAATCATGAATCATGAATCATGAATTATGAATTGAATCATGAATCATGAATCATGAATCATGAATTGAATCATGAATCATGAATTATGAATCATGAATCATGAATTGAATCATGAATCATGAATCATGAATCGAATCATGAATCATGAATCAAGAATCATAAAAAGGAATCATGAATCATGAATTGAATATTGAATCATGAATCATGAATTGAAATATGAATCATGAATCATGAATCATGAATCGAATCATGAATCATGAATCATGAATCATGAATCATGAATTGAATCATGAATCATGAATCATGAGTTGAATCATGAATCATGAATCATGAATCATGATTTGAATCATGAATCATGAATTGAATCAGGATTCGAAACATGAATTGAATCATGAATTGAATCATGAATCATGAATTATGAATCATGAATTGAATCATGAATCATGAAAAATGAATTGAATCATGAATTGAATCATGAATCATGAATTGAATCATGAATCATGAATTGAATCATGAATCATGAATCATGAATTGAATCATGAATTGAATCATGAATCATGAATTGAATCATGAATTGAATCATGAATCATGAATCATGAATCATAAATTGAATCATGAATTGAATCATGAATCATGAATCATGAATTGAATCGTGAATTATGAATCATGAATTGAATCATGAATCATAAATTGAATCATGAATCATGAATTGAATCATGAATCATACATTGAATCATGAATCATGAATTGAATCATGAATTAAATCATGAATCATGAATTGAATCATGAAGTGAATCATGAAGTGAATCATGAATCATGAATCATGAATCGAATCATGAATCATGAATCAAAAATCATGAATCGAATCATGAATCATGAATCATGAATTGAATCATGAATCATGAATCATGAATTGAATCATGAATCATGAATCATAAATCAAATCATGAACCATAAATTGAATCAGGATTCTAATCATGAATTGAATCATGAATCATGAATTGAATAATGAATCATGAATCTTGAATCATGAATCATGAATTAAATCATTAATCATGAATCATGAATTGAATCATGAATCATAAATTGAATCATGAATCATGAATCATGAATTGAATCATGAATCATGAATTGAATCATGAATCATGAATTGAATCATGAATTGAATCATGAATCATGAATTGAATCATGAAGTGAATCATGAAGTGAATCATGAATCATGAATCATGAATCGAATCATGAATCATGAATCAAAAATCATGAATCGAATCATGAATCATGAATTGAATCATGAATCATGAATCATGAATCGAATCATGAATCATGAATCATGAATCATAAATCGAATCATGAATCATGAATCATGAATCATGAATTGAATCATGAATCATGAATCATGAATTGAATCATGAATCATGAATCATAAATCAAATCATGAATCATAAATTGAATCAGGATTCGAATCATAAATTGAATCATGAATCATGAATTGAATAATGAATCATGAATCTTGAATCATGAATCATGAATTAAATCATAAATCATGATTCATGAATCGAATCATGAATCATGAATTGAATCATGAATCATGAATCATGAATTGAATCATGAATCATGAATTGAATCATGAATTGAATCATGAATCATGAATTGAATCATGAATCATGAATCATGAATCGAATCATGAATCATGAATCATGAATCATGAATTGAATCATAAATCATGAATCATGAATTGAATCACGAATCATGAATCATGAATCATGAATCGAATCATAAATCATGAATCATGTATCATGAATTGAATCATGAATCATGAATCATGAATTGAATCATGAATCATGAATCATAAATCATGAATTGAATCATGAATCATTAATCATGAGTTATGAATTGAATCATGTATCATGAATCATGAATTATGAATCATGAATTGAATCATGAATCATGAATCATGAATTGAATCATGAATCATGAATCATGAATCGAATCATGAATCATGAATCAAGAATCATGAAACGAATCATGAATCATGAATTGAATCATGAATCATGAATCATAAATTGAATCATGAATCATGAATCGAATCATGAATCATGAATCATGAATCATGAATTGACTCATGAATCATGAATCATGAATCATGAATTGACTCATGAATCATGAATCATGAATCATGAATTGAATCATGAATCATGAATCATGAATTGAATCATGAATCATGAATCATGAATTGAATCAGGATTCGAATCATGAATTGAATCAGGATTCGAATCATGAATTAAATCATGAATCATGAATTGAATCATGAATCATGAATTATGAATCACGAATTGAATCATGAATCATGAATTTAATCATGAATCATGAATTGAATCATGAATCATGAATTGAATCGTGAATTATGAATCATGAATTGAATCATGAATCATAAATTGAATCATGAATCATGAATCATGAATTGAATCATGAATCATGAATTGAATCATGAATCATGAATTGAAACATGAATTGAATCATGAATCATGAATTGAATCATGAAGTGAATCATGAAGTGAATCATGAATCATGAATCATGAATCAAATCATGAATCATGAATCAAAAATCATGAATCGAATCATGAATCATGAATTGAATCATGAATCATGAATCATGAATCGAATCATGAATCATGAATCATGAATCATAAATCGAATCATGAATCATGAATCATGAATCATGAATTGAATCATGAATCATGAATTGAATCATGAATCATATATCATAAATCAAATCATGAATCATAAATTGAATCAGGATTCGAATCATGAATTGAATCATGAATCATGAATTGAATCAAGAATCATGAATTATGAATCATGAATTGAATCATGAATCATGAAAAATGAATTGAATCATGAATCATGAATTGAATCATGAATCATGAATTGAATCATGAATCATGAATTGAATCATGAATCATGAATTGAATCATGAATCATGAATCATAAATTGAATCATGAATTGAATCATGAATCATGAATCATGAATTGAATCGTGAATTATGAATCATGAATTGAATCATGAATCATGAATCATGAATTGAATCGTGAATTATGAATCATGAATTGAATCATGAATCATAAATTGAATCATGAATCATGAATCATGGATTGAATCATGAATCATGAATTGAATCATGAATCATGAATTGAATCATGAATTGAATCATGAATCATGAATTGAATCATGAAGTGAATCATGAAGTGAATCATGAATCATGAATCATGAATCGAATCATGAATCATGAATCAAAAATCATGAATCGAATCATGAATCATGAATTGAATCATGAATCATGAATCATGAATCGAATCATGAATCATGAATCATGAATCATAAATCGAATCATGAATCATGAATCATGAATCATGAATTGAATCATGAATCATGAATCATGAATTGAATCATGAATCATGAATCATAAATCAAATCATGAATCATAAATTGAATCAGGATTCGAATCATAAATTGAATCATGAATCATGAATTGAATAATGAATCATGAATCTTGAATCATGAATCATGAATTAAATCATAAATCATGATTCATGAATCGAATCATGAATCATGAATTGAATCATGAATCATGAATCATGAATTGAATCATGAATCATGAATTGAATCATGAATTGAATCATGAATCATGAATTGAATTCATCAATCATGAATCATGAATTGAATCATGAATTGAATCATGAATAATGAATCATGAATCGAATCATGAATCATGAATCATGAATCATGAATTGAATCATGAATTGAATCATGAATCGAATCATGAATCATGAATTGAATCATGAATCAAGAATCATGAATTGAATCATGAATCATGAATCATGAATTATGAATTGAATCATGAATCATGAATCATGAATTGAATCATGAATCATGAATTATGAATCATGAATTGAATCATAAATCATGAATCATGAATCGAATCATGAATCATGAATCAAGAATCATAAAAAGGAATCATGAATCATGAATTGAATCATGAATCATGAATCATGAATTGAATCATGAATCATGAATCATGAATCGAATCATGAATCATGAATCATGAATCATGAATCATGAATTGAATCATGAATCATGAATCATGAGTTGAATCATGAATCATGAATTGAATCAGGATTCGAAACATGAATTGAATCATGAATCATGAATTGAATCATGAATCATGAATTATGAATCATGAATTGAATCATGAATCATGAAAAATGAATTGAATCATGAATCATGAATTGAATCATGAATCATGAATTGAATCATGAATCATGAATCATGAACTGAATCATGAATTGAATCATGAATCATGAATTGAATCATGAATCGAATCATGAATCATGAATTGAATCATGAATTGAATCATGAATCATGAATTGAATCATGAATCATTAATCATGAATTGAATCATGAATCATGAATCGAATCATGAATCATGAATCTTGAATCATGAATCATGAATTGAATCATGAATCATGAATCATGAATCGAATCATGAATCATGAATCATGAATCATGAATTGAATCATAAATCATGAATCATGAATTGAATCACGAATCATGAATCATGAATCATGAATCGAATCATAAATCATGAATCATGTATCATGAATTGAATCATGAATCATGAATCATGAATTGAATCATGAATCATGAATCATAAATCATGAATTGAATCATGAATCATTAATCATGAGTTATGAATTGAATCATGTATCATGAATCATGAATTATGAATCATGAATTGAATCATGAATCATGAATTGAATCATGAATCATGAATCATGAATCGAATCATGAATCATGAATCAAGAATCATGAAACGAATCATGAATCATGAATTGAATCATGAATCATGAATCATAAATTGAATCATGAATCATGAATCGAATCATGAATCATGAATCATGAATCATGAATTGACTCATGAATCATGAATCATGAATCATGAATTGACTCATGAATCATGAATCATGAATCATGAATTGAATCATGAATCATGAATCATGAATTGAATCATGAATCATGAATCATGAATTGAATCAGGATTCGAATCATGAATTGAATCAGGATTCGAATCATGAATTAAATCATGAATCATGAATTGAATCATGAATCATGAATTATGAATCACGAATTGAATCATGAATCATGAATTTAATCATGAATCATGAATTGAATCATGAATCATGAATTGAATCATGAATCATGAATTGAATCATGAATCATGAATCATGAATTGAATCATGAATTGAATCATGAATCATAAATTGAATCATGAATTGAATCATGAATCATGAATTGAATCATGAGTCATGAATCATGAATTGAATCATGAATCATGAATCATGAATTAAATCATGAATCATGATTCATGAATCGAATCATGAATCATGAATTGAATCATGAATCATGAATCATGAATTGAATCATGAATCATGAATTGAATCATGAATTGAATTATAAATCATGAATCATGAATCATGAATTGAATTCATCAATCATGAATCATGAATTGAATCATGAATTGAATCATGAATCATGAATCATGAATCATGAATCATAAATTGAATCATGAATCATGAATCATGAATTGAATCATGAATTGAATCATGAATCATGAATCATGAATCATGAATCGAATCATAAATCATGAATTGAATCATGAATCATGAATCATGAATTATGAATTGAATCATGAATCATGAATCATGAATCATGAATTGAATCATGAATCATGAATTATGAATCATGAATCATGAATTGAATCATGAATCATGAATCATGAATCGAATCATGAATCATGAATCAAGAATCATAAAAAGGAATCATGAATCATGAATTGAAATATGAATCATGAATCATGTATCATGAATTGAATCATGAATCATGAATCATGAATTGAATCATGAATCATGAATCATAAATCATGAATTGAATCATGAATCATTAATCATGAGTTATGAATTGAATCATGTATCATGAATCATGAATTATGAATCATGAATTGAATCATGAATCATGAATCATGAATTGAATCATGAATCATGAATCATGAATCGAATCATGAATCATGAATCAAGAATCATGAAACGAATCATGAATCATGAATTGAATCATGAATCATGAATCATAAATTGAATCATGAATCATGAATCGAATCATGAATCATGAATCATGAATCATGAATTGACTCATGAATCATGAATCATGAATCATGAATTGACTCATGAATCATGAATCATGAAGCATGAATTGAATCATGAATCATGAATCATGAATTGAATCATGAATCATGAATCATGAATTGAATCAGGATTCGAATCATGAATTGTATCAGGATTCGAATCATGAATTAAATCATGAATCATGAATTGAATCATGAATCATGAATTATGAATCACGAATTGAATCATGAATCATGAATTTAATCATGAATCATGAATTGAATCATGAATCATGAATTGAATCATGAATCATGAATCATGAATTGAATCATGAATTGAATCATGAATCATAAATTGAATCATGAATTGAATCATGAATCATGAATTGAATCATGAGTCATGAATCATGAATTGAATCATGAATCATGAATCATGAATTAAATCATGAATCATGATTCATGAATCGAATCATGAATCATGAATTGAATCATGAATCATGAATCATGAATTGAATCATGAATCATGAATTGAATCATGAATTGAATCATAAATCATGAATCATGAATCATGAATTGAATTCATCAATCATGAATCATGAATTGAATCATGAATTGAATCATGAATCATGAATCATGAATCATGAATCATAAATTGAATCATGAATCATGAATCATGAATTGAATCATGAATTGAATCATGAATCATGAATCATGAATCATGAATCGAATCATAAATCATGAATTGAATCATGAATCATGAATCATGAATCATGAATTATGAATTGAATCATGAATCATGAATCATGAATCATGAATCATGAATTGAATCATGAATCATGAATTATGAATCATGAATCATGAATTGAATCATGAATCATGAATCGAATCATGAATCATGAATCAAGAATCATAAAAAGGAATCATGAATCATGAATTGAATATTGAATCATGAATCATGAATTGAAATATGAATCATGAATCATGAATCATGAATCGAATCATGAATCATGAATCATGAATCATGAATCATGAATTGAATCATGAATCATGAGTTGAATCATGAATCATGAATCATGAATCATGAATTGAATCATGAATCATGAATTATGAATCATGAATTGAATCATGAATCATGAAAAATGAATTGAATCATGAATTGAATCATGAATCATGAATTGAATCATGAATCATGAATTGAATCATGAATCATGAATTGAATCATGAATCATGAATCATGAATTGAATCATGAATTGAATCATGAATCATGAATTGAATCATGAATTGAATCATGAATCATGAATCATGAATCATAAATTGAATCATGAATTGAATCATGAATCATGAATCATGAATTGAATCGTGAATTATGAATCATGAATTGAATCATGAATCATAAATTGAATCATGAATCATGAATTGAATCATGAATCATGAATTGAATCATGAATCATGAATTGAATCATGAATTAAATCATGAATCATGAATTGAATCATGAAGTGAATCATGAAGTGAATCATGAATCATGAATCATGAATCGAATCATGAATCATGAATCAAAAATCATGAATCGAATCATGAATCATGAATCATGAATTGAATCATGAATCATGAATCATGAATTGAATCATGAATCATGAATCATAAATCAAATCATGAACCATAAATTGAATCAGGATTCTAATCATGAATTGAATCATGAATCATGAATTGAATAATGAATCATGAATCTTGAATCATGAATCATGAATTAAATCATTAATCATGAATCATGAATTGAATCATGAATCTTAAATTGAATCATGAATCATGAATCATGAATCATGAATCATGAATTGAATCATGAATCATGAATTGAATCATGAATCATGAATTGAATCATGAATTGAATCATGAATCATGAATTGAATCATGAAGTGAATCATGAAGTGAATCATGAATCATGAATCATGAATCGAATCATGAATCATGAATCAAAAATCATGAATCGAATCATGAATCATGAATTGAATCATGAATCATGAATCATGAATCGAATCATGAATCATGAATCATGAATCATAAATCGAATCATGAATCATGAATCATGAATTGAATCATGAATCATGAATCATGAATTGAATCATGAATCATGAATCATAAATCAAATCATGAATCATAAATTGAATCAGGATTCGAATCATAAATTGAATCATGAATCATGAATTGAATAATGAATCATGAATCTTGAATCATGAATCATGAATTAAATCATAAATCATGATTCATGAATCGAATCATGAATCATGAATTGAATCATGAATCATGAATCATGAATTGAATCATGAATCATGAATTGAATCATGAATTGAATCATGAATCATGAATTGAATCATGAATCATGAATCATGAATCGAATCATGAATCATGAATCATGAATCATGAATTGAATCATAAATCATGAATCATGAATTGAATCACGAATCATGAATCATGAATCATGAATCGAATCATAAATCATGAATCATATATCATGAATTGAATCATGAATCATGAATCATGAATTGAATCATGAATCATGAATCATAAATCATGAATTGAATCATGAATCATTAATCATGAGTTATGAATTGAATCATGTATCATGAATCATGAATTATGAATCATGAATTGAATCATGAATCATGAATCATGAATTGAATCATGAATCATGAATCATGAATCGAATCATGAATCATGAATCAAGAATCATGAAACGAATCATGAATCATGAATTGAATCATGAATCATGAATCATAAATTGAATCATGAATCATGAATCGAATCATGAATCATGAATCATGAATCATGAATTGACTCATAAATCATGAATCATGAATCATGAATTGACTCATGAATCATGAATCATGAATCATGAATTGAATCATGAATCATGAATCATGAATTGAATCATGAATCATGAATCATGAATTGAATCAGGATTCGAA
The DNA here is from genome assembly GCF_038048845.1 of Mixophyes fleayi. Classification (NCBI taxonomy): domain Eukaryota; kingdom Metazoa; phylum Chordata; class Amphibia; order Anura; family Limnodynastidae; genus Mixophyes; species Mixophyes fleayi. Next base: position 80,588 of record NW_027446150.1, on the reverse strand, counting down.
TCATGAATTAAATCAGGATTCGAATCATGAATTAAATCATGAATCATGAATTGAATCATGAATCATGAATTATGAATCACGAATTGAATCATGAATCATGAATTTAATCATGAATCATGAATTGAATCATGAATCATGAATTGAATCATGAATCATGAATTGAATCATGAATCATGAATCATGAATTGAATCATGAATTGAATCATGAATCATAAATTGAATCATGAATTGAATCATGAATCATGAATTGAATCATGAGTCATGAATCATGAATTGAATCATGAATCATGAATCATGAATTAAATCATGAATCATGATTCATGAATCGAATCATGAATCATGAATTGAATCATGAATCATGAATCATGAATTGAATCATGAATCATGAATTGAATCATGAATTGAATCATAAATCATGAATCATGAATCATGAATTGAATTCATCAATCATGAATCATGAATTGAATCATGAATTGAATCATGAATCATGAATCATGAATCATGAATCATAAATTGAATCATGAATCATGAATCATGAATTGAATCATGAATTGAATCATGAATCATGAATCATGAATCATGAATCGAATCATAAATCATGAATTGAATCATGAATCATGAATCATGAATTATGAATTGAATCATGAATCATGAATCATGAATCATGAATCATGAATTGAATCATGAATCATGAATTATGAATCATGAATCATGAATTGAATCATGAATCATGAATCATGAATCGAATCATGAATCATGAATCAAGAATCATAAAAAGGAATCATGAATCATGAATTGAATATTGAATCATGAATCATGAATTGAAATATGAATCATGAATCATAAATCATGAATTGAATCATGAATCATTAATCATGAGTTATGAATTGAATCATGTATCATGAATCATGAATTATGAATCATGAATTGAATCATGAATCATGAATTGAATCATGAATCATGAATCGAATCATGAATCATGAATCAAGAATCATGAAACGAATCATGAATCATGAATTGAATCATGAATCATGAATCATAAATTGAATCATGAATCATGAATCGAATCATGAATCATGAATCATGAATCATGAATTAAATCATGAATCATGATTCATGAATCGAATCATGAATCATGAATTGAATCATGAATCATGAATCATGAATTGAATCATGAATCATGAATTGAATCATGAATTGAATCATAAATCATGAATCATGAATCATGAATTGAATTCATCAATCATGAATCATGAATTGAATCATGAATTGAATCATGAATCATGAATCATGAATCATGAATTGCCTCATGAATCATGAATCATGAATCATGAATTGAATCATGAATCATGAATCATGAATTGAATCATGAATCATGAATCATGAATTGAATCAGGATTCGAATCATGAATTGAATCAGGATTCGAATCATGAATTAAATCATGAATCATGAATTGAATCATGAATCATGAATTATGAATCACGAATTGAATCATGAATCATGAATTTAATCATGAATCATGAATTGAATCATGAATCATGAATTGAATCATGAATCATGAATCATGAATTGAATCATGAATTGAATCATGAATCATAAATTGAATCATGAATTGAATCATGAATCATGAATTGAATCATGAGTCATGAATCATGAATTGAATCATGAATCATGAATCATGAATTAAATCATGAATCATGATTCATGAATCGAATCATGAATCATGAATTGAATCATGAATCATGAATCATGAATTGAATCATGAATCATGAATTGAATCATGAATTGAATCATAAATCATGAATCATGAATCATGAATTGAATTCATCAATCATGAATCATGAATTGAATCATGAATTGAATCATGAATCATGAATCATGAATCATGAATCATAAATTGAATCATGAATCATGAATCATGAATTGAATCATGAATTGAATCATGAATCATGAATCATGAATCATGAATCGAATCATAAATCATGAATTGAATCATGAATCATGAATCATGAATCATGAATTATGAATTGAATCATGAATCATGAATCATGAATCATGAATCATGAATTGAATCATGAATCATGAATTATGAATCATGAATCATGAATTGAATCATGAATCATGAATCATGAATCGAATCATGAATCATGAATCGAATCATGAATCATGAATCAAGAATCATAAAAAGGAATCATGAATCATGAATTGAATATTGAATCATGAATCATGAATTGAAATATGAATCATGAATCATGAATCATGAATCGAATCATGAATCATGAATCATGAATCATGAATCATGAATTGAATCATGAATCATGAATCATGAGTTGAATCATGAATCATGAATCATGAATCATGAATTGAATCATGAATCATGAATTGAATCAGGATTCGAAACATGAATTGAATCATGAATTGAATCATGAATCATGAATTATGAATCATGAATTGAATCATGAATCATGAAAAATGAATTGAATCATGAATTGAATCATGAATCATGAATTGAATCATGAATCATGAATTGAATCATGAATCATGAATTGAATCATGAATCATGAATCATGAATTGAATCATGAATTGAATCATGAATCATGAATTGAATCATGAATTGAATCATGAATCATGAATCATGAATCATAAATTGAATCATGAATTGAATCATGAATCATGAATCATGAATTGAATCGTGAATTATGAATCATGAATTGAATCATGAATCATAAATTGAATCATGAATCATGAATTGAATCATGAATCATGAATTGAATCATGAATCATGAATTGAATCATGAATTAAATCATGAATCATGAATTGAATCATGAAGTGAATCATGAAGTGAATCATGAATCATGAATCATGAATCGAATCATGAATCATGAATCAAAAATCATGAATCGAATCATGAATCATGAATCATGAATTGAATCATGAATCATGAATCATGAATTGAATCATGAATCATGAATCATAAATCAAATCATGAACCATAAATTGAATCAGGATTCTAATCATGAATTGAATCATGAATCATGAATTGAATAATGAATCATGAATCTTGAATCATGAATCATGAATTAAATCATTAATCATGAATCATGAATTGAATCATGAATCATAAATTGAATCATGAATCATGAATCATGAATTGAATCATGAATCATGAATTGAATCATGAATCATGAATTGAATCATGAATTGAATCATGAATCATGAATTGAATCATGAAGTGAATCATGAAGTGAATCATGAATCATGAATCATGAATCGAATCATTAATCATGAATCAAAAATCATGAATCGAATCATGAATCATGAATTGAATCATGAATCATGAATTGAATCATGAATCATGAATCGAATCATGAATCATGAATCATGAATCATAAATCGAATCATGAATCATGAATCATGAATCATGAATTGAATCATGAATCATGAATCATGAATTGAATCATGAATCATGAATCATAAATCAAATCATGAATCATAAATTGAATCAGGATTCGAATCATAAATTGAATCATGAATCATGAATTGAATAATGAATCATGAATCTTGAATCATGAATCATGAATTAAATCATAAATCATGATTCATGAATCGAATCATGAATCATGAATTGAATCATGAATCATGAATCATGAATTGAATCATGAATCATGAATTGAATCATGAATTGAATCATGAATCATGAATTGAATTCATCAATCATGAATCATGAATTGAATCATGAATTGAATCATGAATCATGAATCATGAATCATGAATCATGAATTGAATCATGAATCATGAATTGAATCGTGAATTATGAATCATGAATTGAATCATGAATCATAAATTGAATCATGAATCATGAATCATGAATTGAATCATGAATCATGAATTGAATCATGAATCATGAATTGAAACATGAATTGAATCATGAATCATGAATTGAATCATGAAGTGAATCATGAAGTGAATCATGAATCATGAATCATGAATCGAATCATGAATCATGAATCAAAAATCATGAATCGAATCATGAATCATGAATTGAATCATGAATCATGAATCATGAATCGAATCATGAATCATGAATCATGAATCATAAATCGAATCATGAATCATGAATCATGAATCATGAATCATGAATTGAATCATGAATCATGAATCATAAATCAAATCATGAATCATAAATTGAATCAGGATTCGAATCATGAATTGAATCATGAATCATGAATTGAATCATGAATCATGAATTATGAATCATGAATTGAATTATGAATCATGAAAAATGAATTGAATCATGAATCATGAATTGAATCATGAATCATGAATTGAATCATGAATCATGAATCATGAATTGAATCATGAATCATGAATTGAATCATGAATCATGAATCATAAATTGAATCATGAATTGAATCATGAATCATGAATTGAATCGTGAATTATGAATCATGAATTGAATCATGAATCATGAATCATGAATTGAATCGTGAATTATGAATCATGAATTGAATCATGAATCATAAATTGAATCATGAATCATGAATCATGAATTGAATCATGAATCATGAATTGAATCATGAATCATGAATTGAATTATGAATTGAATCATGAATCATGAATTGAATCATGAAGTGAATCATGAAGTGAATCATGAATCATGAATCATGAATCGAATCATGAATCATGAATCAAAAATCATGAATCGAATCATGAATCATGAATTGAATCATGAATCATGAATCATAAATCGAATCATGAATCATGAATCATGAATTGAATCATGAATCATGAATCATGAATTGAATCATGAATCATGAATCATAAATCAAATCATGAATCATAAATTGAATCAGGATTCGAATCATAAATTGAATCATGAATCATGAATTGAATAATGAATCATGAATCTTGAATCATGAATCATGAATTAAATCATAAATCATGATTCATGAATCGAATCATGAATCATGAATTGAATCATGAATCATGAATCATGAATTGAATCATGAATCATGAATTGAATCATGAATTGAATCATGAATCATGAATTGAATTCATCAATCATGAATCATGAATTGAATCATGAATTGAATCATGAATCATGAATAATGAATCATGAATCATAAATTGAATCATGAATCATGAATCATGAATTGAATCATGAATTGAATCATGAATCATGAATCATGAATCGAATCATGAATCATGAATTGAATCATGAATCATGAATCAAGAATCATGAATTGAATCATGAATCATGAATCATGAATTATGAATTGAATCATGAATCATGAATCATGAATTGAATCATGAATCATGAATTATGAATCATGAATTGAATCATGAATCATGAATCATGAATCGAATCATGAATCATGAATCAAGAATCATAAAAAGGAATCATGAATCATGAATTGAATCATGAATCATGAATCATGAATTGAATCATGAATCATGAATCATGAATCGAATCATGAATCATGAATCATGAATCATGAATCATGAATTGAATCATGAATCATGAATCATGAGTTGAATCATGAATCATGAATTGAATCAGGATTCGAAACATGAATTGAATCATGAATCATGAATTGAATCATGAATCATGAATTATGAATCATGAATTGAATCATGAATCATGAAAAATGAATTGAATCATGAATCATGAATTGAATCATGAATCATGAATTGAATCATGAATCATGAATCATGAACTGAATCATGAATTGAATCATGAATCATGAATTGAATCATGAATCGAATCATGAATCATGAATTGAATCATGAATTGAATCATGAATTGAATCATGAATCATGAATTGAATCATGAATCATTAATCATGAATTGAATCATGAATCATGAATCGAATCATGAATCATGAATCTTGAATCATGAATCATGAATTGAATCATGAATCATGAATCATGAATCGAATCATGAATCATGAATCATGAATTGAATCATAAATCATGAATCATGAATTGAATCACGAATCATGAATCATGAATCATGAATCGAATCATAAATCATGAATCATGTATCATGAATTGAATCATGAATCATGAATCATGAATTGAATCATGAATCATGAATCATGAATCATAAATCATGAATTGAATCATGAATCATTAATCATGAGTTATGAATTGAATCATGTATCATGAATCATGAATTATGAATCATGAATTGAATTATGAATCATGAATCATGAATTGAATCATGAATCATGAATCATGAATCGAATCATGAATCATGAATCAAGAATCATGAAACGAATCATGAATCATGAATTGAATCATGAATCATGAATCATAAATTGAATCATGAATCATGAATCGAATCATGAATCATGAATCATGAATCATGAATTGACTCATGAATCATGAATCATGAATCATGAATTGACTCATGAATCATGAATCATGAATCATGAATTGAATCATGAATCATGAATCATGAATTGAATCATGAATCATGAATCATGAATTGAATCAGGATTCGAATCATGAATTGAATCAGGATTCGAATCATGAATTAAATCATGAATCATGAATTGAATCATGAATCATGAATTATGAATCACGAATTGAATCATGAATCATGAATTTAATCATGAATCATGAATTGAATCATGAATCATGAATTGAATCATGAATCATGAATCATGAATTGAATCATGAATTGAATCATGAATCATAAATTGAATCATGAATTGAATCATGAATTGAATCATGAGTCATGAATCATGAATTGAATCATGAATCATGAATCATGAATTAAATCATGAATCATGATTCATGAATCGAATCATGAATCATGAATTGAATCATGAATCATGAATCATGAATTGAATCATGAATCATGAATTGAATCATGAATTGAATCATAAATCATGAATCATGAATCATAAATTGAATTCATCAATCATGAATCATGAATTGAATCATGAATTGAATCATGAATCATGAATCATGAATCATGAATCATAAATTGAATCATGAATCATGAATCATGAATTGAATCATGAATTGAATCATGAATCATGAATCATGAATTATGAATTGAATCATGAATCATGAATCATGAATCATGAATCATGAATTGAATCATGAATCATGAATTATGAATCATGAATCATGAATTGAATCATGAATCATGAATATTGAATCGAATCATGAATCATGAATCAAGAACCATAAAAAGGAATCATGAATCATGAATTGAATATTGAATCATGAATCATGAATTGAAATATGAATCATGAATCATGTATCATGAATTGAATCATGAATCATGAATCATGAATTGAATCATGAATCATGAATCATGAATCATAAATCATGAATTGAATCATGAATCATTAATCATGAGTTATGAATTGAATCATGTATCATGAATCATGAATTATGAATCATAAATTGAATCATGAATCATGAATCATGAATTGAATCATGAATCATGAATCATGAATCGAATCATGAATCATGAATCAAGAATCATGAAACGAATCATGAATCATGAATTGAATCATGAATCATGAATCATAAATTGAATCATGAATCATGAATCGAATCATGAATCATGAATCATGAATCATGAATTGACTCATGAATCATGAATCATGAATCATGAATTGAATCATGAATCATGAATCATGAATTGAATCATGAATCATGAATCATGAATTAAATCAGGATTCGAATCATGAATTGAATCAGGATTCGAATCATGAATTAAATCATGAATCATGAATTGAATCATGAATCATGAATTATGAATCACGAATTGAATCATGAATCATGAATTTAATCATGAATCATGAATTGAATCATGAATCATGAATTGAATCATGAATCATGAATCATGAATTGAATCATGAATTGAATCATGAATCATAAATTGAATCATGAATTGAATCATGAATCATGAATTGAATCATGAGTCATGAATCATGAATTGAATCATGAATCATGAATCATGAATTAAATCATGAATCATGATTCATGAATCGAATCATGAATCATTTATTGAATCATGAATCATGAATCATGAATTGAATCATGAATCATGAATTGAATCATGAATTAAATCATAAATCATGAATCATGAATCATGAATTGAATTCATCAATCATGAATCATGAATTGAATCATGAATCATGAATCATGAATCATAAATTGAATCATGAATCATGAATCATGAATTGAATCATGAATTGAATCATGAATCATGAATCATGAATCATGAATCGAATCATAAATCATGAATTGAATCATGAATCATGAATCATGAATCATGAATTATGAATTGAATCATGAATCATGAATCATGAATCATGAATCATGAATTGAATCATGAATCATGAATTATGAATCATGAATCATGAATTGAATCATGAATCATGAATCATGAATCGAATCATGAATCATGAATCAAGAATCATAAAAAGGAATCATGAATCATGAATTGAATATTGAATCATGAATCATGAATTGAAATATGAATCATGAATCATGAATCATGAATCATGAATCATGAATCATGAATCATGAATTGAATCATGAATCATGAATCATGAGTTGAATCATGAATCATGAATCATGAATTGAATCATGAATCATGAATCATGAGTTGAATCATGAATCATGAATCATGAATTGAATCATGAATCATGAATTGAATCAGGATTCGAAACATGAATTGAATCATGAATTGAATCATGAATCATGAATTATGAATCATGAATTGAATCATGAATCATGAAAAATGAATTGAATCATGAATTGAATCATGAATCATGAATTGAATCATGAATCATGAATTGAATCATGAATCATGAATCATGAATTGAATCACGAATTGAATCATGAATCATGAATTGAATCATGAATTGAATCATGAATCATGAATCATGAATCATAAATTGAATCATGAATTGAATCATGAATCATGAATCATGAATTGAATCGTGAATTATGAATCATGAATTGAATCATGAATCATAAATTGAATCATGAATCATGAATTGAATCATGAATCATGAATTGAATCATGAATCATGAATTGAATCATAAATTAAATCATGAATCATGAATTGAATCATGAAGTGAATCATGAAGTGAATCATGAATCATGAATCATGAATCGAATCATGAATCATGAATCAAAAATCATGAATCAAATCATGAATCATGAATCATGAATTGAATCATGAATCATGAATCATGAATTGAATCATGAATCATGAATCATAAATCAAATCATGAACCATAAATTGAATCAGGATTCTAATCATGAATTGAATCATGAATCATGAATTGAATAATGAATCATGAATCTTGAATCATGAATCATGAATTAAATCATTAATCATGATTCATGAATCGAATCATGAATCATGAATTGAATCATGAATCATGAATTATGAATTGAATCATGAATCATGAATTGAATCATGAATTGAATCATGAATCATGAATTGAATTCATCAATCATGAATCATGAATTGAATCATGAATTGAATCATGAATCATGAATCATGAATCATAAATTGAATCATGAATCATGAATTGAATCATGAATCATGAATCATGAATTGAATCATGAATCATGAATTGAATCATGAATCATGAATCAAGAATCATGAATTGAATCATGAATCATGAATTATGAATTGAATCATGAATCATGAATCATGAATCATGAATCATGAATTGAATCATGAATCATGAATTATGAATCATGAATTGAATCATGAATCATGAATTGAATCATGAATCATGAATCATGAATCATGAATCGAATCATGAATCATGAATCATGAATCATGAATTGAATCATGAATTATGAATCATGAGTTGAATCATGAATCATGAATCGAATCATGAATCATGAATCATGAATCATGAATCATGAATTGAATCATGAATTATGAATCATGAGTTGAATCATGAATCATGAATTGAATCAGGATTTGAAACATGAATTGAATCATGAATCATGAATTGAATCATGAATCATGAATTATGAATCATGAATTGAATCATGAATCATGAAAAAGGAATTGAATCATGAATCATGAATCATGAATTGAATCATGAATCATGAATCATGAATCGAATCATGAATCATGAATTGAATCATGAATCATGAATCAAGAATCATGAATTGAATCATGAATCATGAATTATGAATTATGAATTGAATCATGAATTATGAATCATGAATCATGAATCATGAATTGAATCACGAATCATGAATTATGAATCATGAATTGAATCATGAATCATGAATCATGAATCGAATCATGAATCATGAATTAAGAATCATAAAAAGGAATCATGAATCATGAATTGAATCATGAATCATGAATCATGAATTGAATCATGAATCATGAATCATGAATCATGAATCGAATCATGAATCATGAATCATGAATCATGAATCATGAATTGAATCATGAATCATGAATCATGAGTTGAATCATGAATCATGAATCATAAATCAAATCATGAATCATAAATTGAATCAGGATTCGAATCATAAATTGAATCATGAATCATGAATTGAATAATGAATCATGAATCTTGAATCATGAATCATGAATTAAATCATAAATCATGATTCATGAATCGAATCATGAATCATGAATTGAATCATGAATCATGAATCATGAATTGAATCATGAATCATGAATTGAATCATGAATTGAATCATGAATCATGAATTGAATTCATCAATCATGAATCATGAATTGAATCATGAATTGAATCATGAATCATGAATCATGAATCATGAATTGAATCATGAATCATGAATCATGAATTGAATCATGAATCATGAATTGAATCATGAATCATGAATTGAAACATGAATTGAATCATGAATCATGAATTGAATCATGAAGTGAATCATGAAGTGAATCATGAATCATGAATCATGAATCGAATCATGAATCATGAATCAAAAATCATGAATCGAATCATGAATCATGAATTGAATCATGAATCATGAATCATGAATCGAATCATGAATCATGAATCATGAATCATAAATCGAATCATGAATCATGAATCATGAATCATGAATCATGAATTGAATCATGAATCATGAATCATAAATCAAATCATGAATCATAAATTGAATCAGGATTCGAATCATGAATTGAATCATGAATCATGAATTGAATCATGAATCATGAATTATGAATCATGAATTGAATTATGAATCATGAAAAATGAATTGAATCATGAATCATGAATTGAATCATGAATCATGAATTGAATCATGAATCATGAATCATGAATTGAATCATGAATCATGAATTGAATCATGAATCATGAATCATAAATTGAATCATGAATTGAATCATGAATCATGAATTGAATCGTGAATTATGAATCATGAATTGAATCATGAATCATGAATCATGAATTGAATCGTGAATTATGAATCATGAATTGAATCATGAATCATAAATTGAATCATGAATCATGAATCATGAATTGAATCATGAATCATGAATTGAATCATGAATCATGAATTGAATTATGAATTGAATCATGAATCATGAATTGAATCATGAAGTGAATCATGAAGTGAATCATGAATCATGAATCGAATCATGAATCATGAATCAAAAATCATGAATCGAATCATGAATCATGAATTGAATCATGAATCATGAATCATAAATCGAATCATGAATCATGAATCATGAATTGAATCATGAATCATGAATCATGAATTGAATCATGAATCATGAATCATAAATCAAATCATGAATCATAAATTGAATCAGGATTCGAATCATAAATTGAATCATGAATCATGAATTGAATAATGAATCATGAATCTTGAATCATGAATCATGAATTAAATCATAAATCATGATTCATGAATCGAATCATGAATCATGAATTGAATCATGAATCATGAATCATGAATTGAATCATGAATCATGAATTGAATCATGAATCATGAATTGAATTCATCAATCATGAATCATGAATTGAATCATGAATTGAATCATGAATCATGAATAATGAATCATGAATCATAAATTGAATCATGAATCATGAATCATGAATTGAATCATGAATTGAATCATGAATCATGAATCATGAATCGAATCATGAATCATGAATTGAATCATGAATCATGAATCAAGAATCATGAATTGAATCATGAATCATGAATCATGAATTATGAATTGAATCATGAATCATGAATCATGAATTGAATCATGAATCATGAATTATGAATCATGAATTGAATCATGAATCATGAATCATGAATCGAATCATGAATCATGAATCAAGAATCATAAAAAGGAATCATGAATCATGAATTGAATCATGAATCATGAATCATGAATTGAATCATGAATCATGAATCATGAATCGAATCATGAATCATGAATCATGAATCATGAATCATGAATTGAATCATGAATCATGAATCATGAGTTGAATCATGAATCATGAATTGAATCAGGATTCGAAACATGAATTGAATCATGAATCATGAATTGAATCATGAATCATGAATTATGAATCATGAATTGAATCATGAATCATGAAAAATGAATTGAATCATGAATCATGAATTGAATCATGAATCATGAATTGAATCATGAATCATGAATCATGAACTGAATCATGAATTGAATCATGAATCATGAATTGAATCATGAATCGAATCATGAATCATGAATTGAATCATGAATTGAATCATGAATTGAATCATGAATCATGAATTGAATCATGAATCATTAATCATGAATTGAATCATGAATCATGAATCGAATCATGAATCATGAATCTTGAATCATGAATCATGAATTGAATCATGAATCATGAATCATGAATCGAATCATGAATCATGAATCATGAATTGAATCATAAATCATGAATCATGAATTGAATCACGAATCATGAATCATGAATCATGAATCGAATCATAAATCATGAATCATGTATCATGAATTGAATCATGAATCATGAATCATGAATTGAATCATGAATCATGAATCATGAATCATAAATCATGAATTGAATCATGAATCATTAATCATGAGTTATGAATTGAATCATGTATCATGAATCATGAATTATGAATCATGAATTGAATTATGAATCATGAATCATGAATTGAATCATGAATCATGAATCATGAATCGAATCATGAATCATGAATCAAGAATCATGAAACGAATCATGAATCATGAATTGAATCATGAATCATGAATCATAAATTGAATCATGAATCATGAATCGAATCATGAATCATGAATCATGAATCATGAATTGACTCATGAATCATGAATCATGAATCATGAATTGACTCATGAATCATGAATCATGAATCATGAATTGAATCATGAATCATGAATCATGAATTGAATCATGAATCATGAATCATGAATTGAATCAGGATTCGAATCATGAATTGAATCAGGATTCGAATCATGAATTAAATCATGAATCATGAATTGAATCATGAATCATGAATTATGAATCACGAATTGAATCATGAATCATGAATTTAATCATGAATCATGAATTGAATCATGAATCATGAATTGAATCATGAATCATGAATCATGAATTGAATCATGAATTGAATCATGAATCATAAATTGAATCATGAATTGAATCATGAATTGAATCATGAGTCATGAATCATGAATTGAATCATGAATCATGAATCATGAATTAAATCATGAATCATGATTCATGAATCGAATCATGAATCATGAATTGAATCATGAATCATGAATCATGAATTGAATCATGAATCATGAATTGAATCATGAATTGAATCATAAATCATGAATCATGAATCATAAATTGAATTCATCAATCATGAATCATGAATTGAATCATGAATTGAATCATGAATCATGAATCATGAATCATGAATCATAAATTGAATCATGAATCATGAATCATGAATTGAATCATGAATTGAATCATGAATCATGAATCATGAATTATGAATTGAATCATGAATCATGAATCATGAATCATGAATTGAATCATGAATCATGAATTATGAATCATGAATCATGAATTGAATCATGAATCATGAATATTGAATCGAATCATGAATCATGAATCAAGAATCATAAAAAGGAATCATGAATCATGAATTGAATATTGAATCATGAATCATGAATTGAAATATGAATCATGAATCATGTATCATGAATTGAATCATGAATCATGAATCATGAATTGAATCATGAATCATGAATCATGAATCATAAATCATGAATTGAATCATGAATCATTAATCATGAGTTATGAATTGAATCATGTATCATGAATCATGAATTATGAATCATAAATTGAATCATGAATCATGAATCATGAATTGAATCATGAATCATGAATCATGAATCGAATCATGAATCATGAATCAAGAATCATGAAACGAATCATGAATCATGAATTGAATCATGAATCATGAATCATAAATTGAATCATGAATCATGAATCGAATCATGAATCATGAATCATGAATCATGAATTGACTCATGAATCATGAATCATGAATCATGAATTGAATCATGAATCATGAATCATGAATTGAATCATGAATCATGAATCATGAATTAAATCAGGATTCGAATCATGAATTGAATCAGGATTCGAATCATGAATTAAATCATGAATCATGAATTGAATCATGAATCATGAATTATGAATCACGAATTGAATCATGAATCATGAATTTAATCATGAATCATGAATTGAATCATGAATCATGAATTGAATCATGAATCATGAATCATGAATTGAATCATGAATTGAATCATGAATCATAAATTGAATCATGAATTGAATCATGAATCATGAATTGAATCATGAGTCATGAATCATGAATTGAATCATGAATCATGAATCATGAATTAAATCATGAATCATGATTCATGAATCGAATCATGAATCATTTATTGAATCATGAATCATGAATCATGAATTGAATCATGAATCATGAATTGAATCATGAATTGAATCATAAATCATGAATCATGAATCATGAATTGAATTCATCAATCATGAATCATGAATTGAATCATGAATTGAATCATGAATCATGAATCATGAATCATAAATTGAATCATGAATCATGAATCATGAATTGAATCATGAATTGAATCATGAATCATGAATCATGAATCATGAATCGAATCATAAATCATGAATTGAATCATGAATCATGAATCATGAATCATGAATTATGAATTGAATCATGAATCATGAATCATGAATCATGAATCATGAATTGAATCATGAATCATGAATTATGAATCATGAATCATGAATTGAATCATGAATCATGAATCATGAATCGAATCATGAATCATGAATCAAGAATCATAAAAAGGAATCATGAATCATGAATTGAATATTGAATCATGAATCATGAATTGAAATATGAATCATGAATCATGAATCATGAATCATGAATCATGAATCATGAATCATGAATCATGAATCATGAATTGAATCATGAATCATGAATCATGAGTTGAATCATGAATCATGAATCATGAATTGAATCATGAATCATGAATTGAATCAGGATTCGAAACATGAATTGAATCATGAATTGAATCATGAATCATGAATTATGAATCATGAATTGAATCATGAATCATGAAAAATGAATTGAATCATGAATTGAATCATGAATCATGAATTGAATCATGAATCATGAATTGAATCATGAATCATGAATCATGAATTGAATCATGAATTGAATCATGAATCATGAATTGAATCATGAATTGAATCATGAATCATCAATCATGAATCATAAATTGAATCATGAATTGAATCATGAATCATGAATCATGAATTGAATCGTGAATTATGAATCATGAATTGAATCATGAATCATAAATTGAATCATGAATCATGAATTGAATCATGAATCATGAATTGAATCATGAATCATGAATTGAATCATGAATTAAATCATGAATCATGAATTGAATCATGAAGTGAATCATGAAGTGAATCATGAATCATGAATCATGAATCGAATCATGAATCATGAATCAAAAATCATGAATCAAATCATGAATCATGAATCATGAATTGAATCATGAATCATGAATCATGAATTGAATCATGAATCATGAATCATAAATCAAATCATGAACCATAAATTGAATCAGGATTCTAATCATGAATTGAATCATGAATCATGAATTGAATAATGAATCATGAATCTTGAATCATGAATCATGAATTAAATCATTAATCATGATTCATGAATCGAATCATGAATCATGAATTGAATCATGAATCATGAATTATGAATTGAATCATGAATCATGAATTGAATCATGAATTGAATCATGAATCATGAATTGAATTCATCAATCATGAATCATGAATTGAATCATGAATTGAATCATGAATCATGAATCATGAATCATAAATTGAATCATGAATCATGAATTGAATCATGAATCATGAATCATGAATTGAATCATGAATCATGAATTGAATCATGAATCATGAATCAAGAATCATGAATTGAATCATGAATCATGAATCATGAATTATGAATTGAATCATGAATCATGAATCATGAATCATGAATCATGAATTGAATCATGAATCATGAATTATGAATCATGAATTGAATCATGAATCATGAATTGAATCATGAATCATGAATCATGAATCATGAATCGAATCATGAATCATGAATCATGAATCATGAATCATGAATTGAATCATGAATTATGAATCATGAGTTGAATCATGAATCATGAATCGAATCATGAATCATGAATCATGAATCATGAATTGAATCATGAATTATGAATCATGAGTTGAATCATGAATCATGAATTGAATCAGGATTTGAAACATGAATTGAATCATGAATCATGAATTGAATCATGAATCATGAATTATGAATCATGAATTGAATCATGAATCATGAAAAAGGAATTGAATCATGAATCATGAATCATGAATTGAATCATGAATCATGAATCATGAATCGAATCATGAATCATGAATTGAATCATGAATCATGAATCAAGAATCATGAATTGAATCATGAATCATGAATCATGAATTATGAATTGAATCATGAATTATGAATCATGAATCATGAATCATGAATTGAATCACGAATCATGAATTATGAATCATGAATTGAATCATGAATCATGAATCATGAATCGAATCATGAATCATGAATTAAGAATCATAAAAAGGAATCATGAATCATGAATTGAATCATGAATCATGAATCATGAATCATGAATCATGAATTGAATCATGAATCATGAATCATGAGTTGAATCATGAATCATGAATTGAATCAGGATTCGAAACATGAATTGAATCATGAATCATGAATTGAATCATGTCTCTTGAATCATGAATCATGAATTGAATCATGAATCATGAATCATGAATTATGAATTGAATCATGAATTGAATCATGAATCATGAATTAAATCATGAATCATGAATTGAATCATGAATCATGAATTGAATCATGAATTGAATCATGAATCATGAATTGAATCATGAATTGAATCATGAATCATGAATCATAAATTGAATCATGAATTGAATCATGAATCATGAATCATGAATTGAATCGTGAATTATGAATCATGAATTGAATCATGAATCATAAATTGAATCATGAATCATGAATCATGAATTGAATCATGAATCATGAATCATGAATTGAAACATGAATTGAATCATGAATCATGAATTGAATCATTAAGTGAATCATGAAGTGAATCATGAATCATGAATCATGAATCGAATCATGAATCATGAATCAAAAATCATGAATTGAATCATGAATCATGAATCATGAATTGAAACATGAATTGAATCATGAATCATGAATTGAATCATTAAGTGAATCATGAAGTGAATCATGAATCATGAATCATGAATCGAATCATGAATCATGAATCAAAAATCATGAATCGAATCATGAATCATGAATTGAATCATGAATCATGAATCATGAATCGAATCATGAATCATGAATCATGAATCATAAATCGAATCATGAATCATGAATCATGAATCATGAATCATGAATTGAATCATGAATCATGAATTGAATCATGAATCATGAATCATAAATCAAATCATGAATCATAAATTGAATCAGGATTCGAATCATGAATTGAATCATGAATCATGAATTGAATCATGAATCATGAATTATGAATCATGAATTGAATCATGAATCATGAAAAATGAATTGAATCATGAATCATGAATTGAATCATGAATCATGAATCATGAATCATAAATTGAATCATGAATTGAATCATGAATCATGAATCATGAATTGAATCGTGAATTATGAATCATGAATTGAATCATGAATCATGAATTGAATCATGAATCATGAATTGAATCATGAATTGAATCATGAATCATGAATTGAATCATGAAGTGAATCATGAAGTGAATCATGAATCATGAATCATGAATCGAATCATGAATCATGAATCAAAAATCATGAATCGAATCATGAATCATGAATCATGAATCATGAATTGAATCATGAATCGAATCATGAATCATGAATCATGAATCATAAATCGAATCATGAATCATGAATCATGAATTGAATCATGAATCATGAATCATGAATTGAATCATGAATCATGAATCATAAATCAAATCATGAATTATAAATTGAATCAGGATTCGAATCATGAATTGAATCATGAATCATGAATTGAATAATGAATCATGAATCTTGAATCATGAATTAAATCATGAATCATGATTCATGAATCGAATCATGAATCATGAATTGAATCATGAATCATGAATTGAATCATGAATCATGAATTGAATCATGAATTGAATCATGAATCATGAATTGAATTCATCAATCATGAATCATGAATTGAATCATGAATTGAATCATGAATCATGAATCATGAATCATGAATCATAAATTGAATCATGAATCATGAATCATGAATTGAATCATGAATTGAATCATGAATCATGAATCATGAATCATGAATCATGAATCGAATCATGAATCATGAATTGAATCATGAATCATGAATCATGAATTATGAATTGAATCATGAATCATGAATCATGAATCATGAATTGAATCATGAATCATGAATTATGAATCATGAATTGAATCATGAATCATGAATCATGAATCGAAACATGAATCATGAATCAAGAATCATAAAAAGGAATCATGAATCATGAATTGAATCATGAATCATGAATCATGAATTGAATCATGAATCATGAATCATGAATCATGAGTTGAATCATGAATCATGAATTGAATCAGGATTCGAAACATGAATTAAATCATGAATCATGAATTGAATCATGAATCATGAATTATGAATCATGAATTGAATCATGAATCATGAATTGAATCATGAATCATTAATCATGAATTGAATCATGAATCATGAATCGAATCATGAATCATGAATCTTGAATCATGAATCATGAATTGAATCATGAATCATGAATCATGAATCGAATCATGAATCATGAATCATGAATCATGAATTGAATCATAAATCATGAATCATGAATTGAATCACGAATCATGAATCATGAATCATGAATCATGAATTGAATCATGAATCATGAATCGAATCATAAATCATGAATCATGTATCATGAATTGAATCATGAATCATGAATCATGAATTGAATCATGAATCATGAATCATGAATCATAAATCATGAATTGAATCATGAATCATTAATCATGAGTTATGAATTGAATCATGAATCATGAATCATGAATTATGAATCATGAATTGAATCATGAATCATGAATCATGAATTGAATCATGAATCATGAATCATGAATCTAATCATGAATCATGAATCAAGAATCATGAAACGAATCATGAATCATGAATTGAATCATTAATCATGAATCATAAATTGAATCATGAATCATGAATCGAATCATGAATCATGAATCATGAATCATGAATTATGAATTGAATCATGAATCATGAATCATGAATTGAATCATGAATCATGAATCATGAATTAAATCATGAATCATGAATCATGAATTGAATCAGGATTCGAATCATGAATTGAATCAGGATTTGAATCATGAATTAAATCATGAATCATGAATTGAATCATGAATCATGAATTATGAATCACGAATTGAATCTTGAATCATGAATTATGAATCACGAATTGAATCTTGAATCATGAATTGAATCATGAATTGAATCATGAATCATGAATTGAATCATGAATCATGAATTCAATCATGAATCATGAATTGAATCATGAATCATGAATTGAATCATGAATCATGAATCATGAATTGAATCATGAATTGAATCATGAATCATAAATTGAATCATGAATTAAATTATGAATCATGAATCATGAATCATAAATTAAATCATGAATTGAATCATGAATCATGAATTGTATCATGAATCATGAATCATGAATTGAATCATGAATCATGAATCATGAATTAAATCATGAATCATGAATTGAATCATGAATCATGAATCATGAATTAAATAATGAATCATGATTCATGAATCGAATCATGAATCATGAATTGAATCATGAATCATGAATCATGAATTGAATCATGAATCATGAATTGAATCATGAATTAAATCATAAATCATGATTTATGAATCATGAATTGAATTCATCAATCATGAATCATGAATTGAATCATGAATTGAATCATGAATCATGAATCATGAATCATGAATCATAAATTGAATCATGAATCATGAATTGAATCATGAATTGAATCATAAATCATGAATTGAATCATGAATCATGAATCAAGAATCATGAATTGAATCATGAATCATGAATCATGAATTATGAATTGAATCATGAATCATGAATTATGAATCATGAATCATGAATTGAATCATGAATCATGAATCGAATCATGAATCATGAATCAAGAATCATAAAAAGGAATCATGAATCATGAATTGAATCATGAATCATGAATCATGAATTGAAATATGAATCATGAATCATGAATCATGAATCGAATCATGAATCATGAATCATGAATCATGAATCATGAATTGAATCATGAATCATGAATCATGAGTTGAATCATGAATCATGAATCATGAATCATGAATTGAATCATGAATCATGAATTGAATCAGGATTCGAAACATGAATTGAATCATGAATTGAATCATGAATCATGAATTATGAATCATGAATTGAATCATGATTCATGAAAAATAAATTGAATCATGAATTGAATCATGAATCATGAATTGAATCATGAATCATGAATTGAATCATGAATCATGAATTGAATCATGAATCATGAATCATGAATTGAATCATGAATTGAATCATGAATCATGAATTGAATCATGAATTGAATCATGAATCATGAATCATGAATCATAAATTGAATCATGAATTGAATCATGAATCATGAATCATGAATTGAATCGTGAATTATGAATCATGAATTGAATCATGAATCATAAATTGAATCATGAATCATGAATCATGAATTGAATTATGAATCATGAATTGAATCATGAATCATGAATTGAATCATGAATTGAATCATGAATCATGAATTGAATCATGCAGTGAATCATGAAGTGAATCATGAATCATGAATCATGTATCGAATCATGAATCATGAATCAAAAATCATGAATCGAATCATGAATCATGAATTGAATCATGAATCATGAATCGAATCATGAATCATGAATCATGAATCATAAATCGAATCATGAATCATGAATCATGAATCATGAATTGAATCATGAATCATGAATCATGAATTGAATCATGAATCATGAATCATAAATCAAATCATGAATCATAAATTGAATCAGGATTCTAATCATGAATTGAATCATGAATCATGAATTGAATAATGAATCATGAATCTTGAATCATGAATCATGAATTGAATCATGAATCATAAATTATTAATCATGAATTGAATCATGAATCAGGAATTTAATCATGAATCATGAATCATGATTTATGAATCATGAATTTAATCATGAATCATGAATTGAATCATGAATCATGAATTGAATCATGAATCATGAATCATGAATTGAATCATGAATTGAATCATGAATCATAAATTGATTTATGAATTAAATTATGAATCATGAATCATGAATCATAAATTGAATCATGAATTGAATCATGAATCATGAATCATGAATTGAATCCTGAATCATGAATCATGAATTAAATCATGAATCATGATTCATGAATCGAATCATGAATCATGAATTGAATCATGAATCATGAATCATGAATTGAATCATGAATCATGAATTGAATCATGAATTGAATCATGAATCATGAATTGAATTCATCAATCATGAATCATGAATTGAATCATGAATTGAATCATGATTCATGATTTATGAATCATGAATCATAAATTGAATCATGAATCATGAATCATGAATTGAATCATGAATTGAATCATGAATCATGAATCATGAATCGAATCATGAATCAAGAATCATGAATTGAATCATGAATCATGAATCATGAATTATGAATTGAATCAAGAATCATGAATCATGAATTGAATCATGAATCATGAATTATGAATCATGAATTGAATCATGAATCATGAATCATGAATCGAATCATGAATCATGAATCAAGAATCATAAAAAGGAATCATGAATCATGAATTGAATCATGAATCATGAATCATGAATTGAATCATGAATCATGAATCATGAATCATGAATTGAATCATGAATCATGAATCATGAGTTGAATCATGAATCATGAATTGAATCAGGATTCGAAACATGAATTGAATCATGAATCATGAATTGAATCATGAATTATGAATCATGAATTGAATCATGAATCATGAAAAATGAATTGAATCATGAATCATGAATTGAATCATGAATCATGAATTGAATCATGAATCATGAATCATGAATTGAATCATGAATTGAATCATGAATCATGAATTGAATCATGAATTGAATCATGAATCATGAATCATGAATCATAAATTGAATCATGAATTGAATCATGAATCATGAATCATGAATTGAATCGTGAATTATGAATCATGAATTGAATCATGAATCATGAATTGAATCATGAATCATGAATTGAATCATGAATTGAATCATGAATCATGAATTGAATCATGAAGTGAATCATGAATTAAATCATGAATCATGAATTGAATCATGAATCATGAATCATGAATTAAATCATGAATCATGAATCATGAATCGAATCATGAATCATGAATTGAATCATGAATCATGAATCATGAATTGAATCATGAATCATGAATTGAATCATGAATTGAATCATAAATCATGATTTATGAATCATGAATTGAATCATGAATTGAATCATAAATCATGATTTATGAATCATGAATTGAATTCATCAATCATGAATCATGAATTGAATCATGAATTGAATCATGAATCATGAATCATGAATCATGAATCATGAATCATAAATTGAATCATGAATCATGAATCATGAATTGAATCATGAATTGAATCATGAATCATGAATCATGAATCATGAATCATGAATCGAATCATAAATCATGAATTGAATCATGAATCATGAATCAAGAATCATGAATTGAATCATGAATCATGAATCATGAATTATGAATTGAATCATGAATCATGAATTATGAATCATGAATCATGAATTGAATCATGAATCATGAATCATGAATCGAATCATGAATCATGAATTGAATCATGAATCATGAATCATGAATCGAATCATGAATCATCAATCAAGAATCATAAAAAGGAATCATGAATCATCAATTGAATCATGAATCATGAATCATGAATTGAAATATGAATCATGAATCATGAATCATGAATCGAATCATGAATCATGAATCATGAATCATGAATCATGAATTGAATCATGAATCATGAATCATGAGTTGAATCATGAATCATGAATCATGAATCATGAGTTGAATCATGAATCATGAATTGAATCAGGATTCGAAACATGAATTGAATCATGAATTGAATCATGAATCATGAATTATGAATCATGAATTGAATCATGAATCATGAAAAATGAATTGAATCATGAATTGAATCATGAATCATGAATTGAATCATGAATCATGAATCATGAATTGAATCATGAATCATGAATTGAATCATGAATTGAATCATGAATCATGAATCATGAATCATAAATTGAATCATGAATTAAATCATGAATCATGAATCATGAATTGAATCGTGAATTATGAATCATGAATTGAATCATGAATCATAAATTGAATCATGAATCATGAATCATGAATTGAATCATGAATCATGAATTGAATCATGAATCATGAATTGAATCATGAATTGAATCATGAATCATGAATTGAATCATGAAGTGAATCATGAAGTGAATCATGAATCATGAATCATGAATCGAATCATGAATCATGAATCAAAAATCATGAATCGAATCATGAATCATGAATTGAATCATGAATCATGAATCGAATCATGAATCATGAATCATGAATCATAAATCGAATCATGAATCATGAATCATGAATCATGAATCATGAATTGAATCATGAATCATGACTCATGAATTGAATCATGAATCATGAATCATAAATCAAATCATGAATCATAAATTGAATCAGGATTCGAATCATGAATTGAATCATGAATCATGAATTGAATAATGAATCATGAATCTTGAATCATGAATCATGAATTGAATCATGAATCATAAATTATTAATCATGAATTGAATCATGAATCAGGAATTGAATCATGAATCATGAATCATGATTTATGAATCATGAATTTAATCATGAATCATGAATTGAATCATGAATCATGAATTGAATCATGAATCCTGAATTGAATCATGAATTGAATCATGAATCATAAATTGATTTATGAATTAAATTATGAATCATGAATCATGAATCATAAATTGAATCATGAATTGAATCATGAATCATGAATCATGAATTGAATCCTGAATCATGAATCATGAATTAAATCATGAATCATGATTCATGAATCGAATCATGAATCATGAATTGAATCATGAATCATGAATCATGAATTGAATCATGAATCATGAATTGAATCATGAATCATGAATTGAATTCATCAATCATGAATCATGAATTGAATCATGAATTGAATCATGATTCATGATTTATGAATCATGAATCATAAATTGAATCATGAATCATGAATCATGAATCATGAATCATGAATTGAATCCTGAATCATGAATCATGAATTAAATCATGAATCATGATTCATGAATCGAATCATGAATCATGAATTGAATCATGAATCATGAATCATGAATTGAATCATGAATCATGAATTGAATCATGAATTGAATCATGAATCATGAATTGAATTCATCAATCATGAATCATGAATTGAATCATGAATTGAATCATGATTCATGATTTATGAATCATGAATCATAAATCGAATCATGAATCATGAATCATGAATCATGAATCATGAATTGAATCATGAATCATGAATCATGAATTGAATCATGAATCATGAATCATAAATCAAATCATGAATCATAAATTGAATCAGGATTTGAATTATGAATTGAATCATGAATCATGAATTGAATAATGAATCATGAATCTTGAATCATGAATCATGAATTGAATCATGAATCATAAATTATTAATCATGAATTGAATCATGAATCAGGAATTGAATCATGAATCATGAATCATGATTTATGAATCATGAATTTAATCATGAATCATGAATTGAATCATGAATCATGAATTGAATCATGAATCATGAATTGAATCATGAATTGAATCATGAATCATAAATTGATTTATGAATTAAATTATGAATCATGAATCATGAATCATAAATTGAATCATGAATTGAATCATGAATCATGAATCATGAATTGAATCCTGAATCATGAATCATGAATTAAATCATGAATCATGATTCATGAATCGAATCATGAATCATGAATTGAATCATGAATCATGAATCATGAATTGAATCATGAATCATGAATTGAATCATGAATTGAATCATGAATCATGAATTGAATTCATCAATCATGAATCATGAATTGAATCATGAATTGAATCATGATTCATGATTTATGAATCATGAATCATAAATTGAATCATGAATCATGAATCATGAATCAAGAATCATGAATTGAATCATGAATCATGAATCATGAATTGAATCATGAATCAAGAATCATGAATTGAATCATGAATCATGAATTATGAATTGAATCATGAATCATGAATCATGAATTGAATCATGAATCATGAATTATGAATCATGAATTGAATCATGAATCATGAATCATGAATCGAATCATGAATCATGAATCAAGAATCATAAAAAGGAATCATGAATCATGAATTGAATCATGAATCATGAATCATGAATTGAATCATGAATCATGAATCATGAATCATGAATCGAATTATGAATCATGAATCATGAATCATGAATTGAATCATGAATCATGAATCATGAGTTGAATCATGAATCATGAATTGAATCAGGATTCGAAACATGAATTGAATCATGAATCATGAATTGAATCATGAATTATGAATCATGAATTGAATCATGAATCATGAAAAATGAATTGAATCATGAATCATGAATTGAATCATGAATCATGAATTGAATCATGAATCATGAATCATGAATTGTATCATGAATTGAATCATGAATCATGAATTGAATCATGAATTGAATCATGAATCATGAATCATGAATCATAAATTGAATCATGAATTGAATCATGAATCATGAATCATGAATTGAATCGTGAATTATGAATCATGAATTGAATCATGAATCATGAATTGAATCATGAAGTGAATCATGAAGTGAATCATGAATCATGAATCATGAATTGAATCATGAATCATGAATCATAAATTGAATCATGAATCATGAATCATGAATCATAAATCGAATCATGAATCATGAATCATGAATTGAATCATGAATCATGAAAAATGAATTGAATCATGAATCATGAATTGATTCATGAATTGAATCATGAATCATGAATCGAATCATGAATCATGAATTGAATCATGAATCATGAATCAAGAATCATGAATTGAATCATGAATCATGAATCATGAATTATGAATTGAATCATGAATCATGAATCATGAATCATGAATTGAATCATGAATTATGAATCATGAATTGAATCATGAATCATGAATCATGAATCGAATCATGAATCATGAATCAAGAATCATAAAAAGGAATCATGAATCATGAATTGAATCATAAATCATGAATCATGAATTGAATCATGAATCATGAATCATGAATCATGAATCGAATCATGAATCATGAATCATGAATCATGAATCATGAATTGAATCATGAATCATGAATCATGAGTTGAATCATGAATCATGAATTGAATCAGGATTCGAAACATGAATTGAATCATGAATCATGAATTGAATCATGAATCTTGAATCATGAATCATGAATTGAATCATGAATCATGAATCATGAATCATGAATTATGAATTAAATCATGAATCATGAAAAATGAATTGAATCATGAATCATGAATCATGAATCATGAATTATGAATTGAATCATGAATCATGAAAAATGAATTGAATCATGAATCATGAATTGAATCATGAATCATGAATTGAATCATGAATTGAATCATGAATCATGAATTGAATCATGAATTGAATCATGAATCATAAATCATGAATCATAAATTGAATCATGAATTGAATCATGAATCATGAATCATGAATTGAATCGTGAATTATGAATCATGAATTGAATCATGAATCATAAATTGAATCATGAATCATGAATCATGAATTGAATCATGAATCATGAATTGAATCATGAATCATGAATTGAAACATGAATTGAATCATGAATCATGATCTGAATCATGAAGTGAATCATGAAGTGAATCATGAATCATGAATCATGAATCGAATCATGAATCATGAATCAAAAATCATGAATCCAATCATGAATCATGAATTGAATCATGAATCATGAATCATGAATCGAATCATGAATCATGAATCATGAATCATAAATCGAATCATGAATCATGAATCATGAATCATGAATCATGAATTGAATCATGAATAATGAATCATGAATTGAATCATGAATCATGAATCATAAATCAAATCATGAATCATAAATTGAATCAGGATTCGAATCATGAATTGAATCATGAATCATGAATTGAATCATGAATCATGAATTATGAATCATGAATTGAATCATGAATCATGAAAAATGAATTGAATCATGAATCATGAATTGAATCATGAATCATGAATCATGAATCATAAATTGAATCATGAATTGAATCATGAATCATGAATCATGAATTGAATCGTGAATTATGAACCATGAATTGAATCATGAATCATAAATTGAATCATGAATCATGAATCATGAATTGAATCATGAATCATGAATTGAATCATGAATCATGAATTGAATCATGAATTGAATCATGAATCATGAATTGAATCATGAAGTGAATCATGAAGTGAATCATGAATCATGAATCATGAATCGAATCATGAATCATGAATCAAAAATCATGAATCGAATCATGAATCATGTATTGAATCATGAATCATGAATCATGAATCGAATCATGAATCATGAATCATGAATCATAAATCGAATCATGAATCATGAATCATGAATTGAATCATGAATCATGAATCATGAATTGAATCATGAATCATGAATCATAAATCAAATCATGAATCATAAATTGAATCAGGATTCGAATCATGAATTGAATCATGAATCATGAATTGAATAATGAATCATGAATCTTGAATCATGAATCATGAATTAAATCATGAATCATGATTCATGAATCGAATCATGAATCATGAATTGAATCATGAATCATGAATCATGAATTGAATCATGAATCATGAATTGAATCATGAATTGAATCATGAATCATGAATTGAATTCATCAATCATGAATCATGAATTGAATCATGAATTGAATCATGAATCATGAATCATGAATCATAAATTGAATCATGAATCATGAATCATGAATTGAATCATGAATTGAATCATGAATCGTGAATCATGAATCGAATCATGAATCATGAATTGAATCATGAATCATGAATCAAGAATCATGAATTGAATCATGAATCATGAATCATGAATTATGAATTGAATCATGAATCATGAATCATGAATCATGAATCATGAATTGAATCATGAATCATGAATTATGAATCATGAATTGAATCATGAATCATGAATCATGAATCGAATCATGAATCATGAATCAAGAATCATAAAAAGGAATCATGAATCATGGATTGAATCATGAATCATGAATCATGAATTGAATCATGAATCATGAATCATGAATCGAATCATGAATCATGAATCATGAATCATGAATCATGAATTGAATCATGAATCATGAATCATGAGTTGAATCATGAATCATGAATTGAATCAGGATTCGAAACATGAATTGAATCATGAATCATGAATTGAATCATGAATCATGAATTATGAATCATGAATTGAATCATAAATCATGAAAAATGAATTGAATCATGAATCATGAATTGAATCATGAATCATGAATTGAATCATGAATCATGAATCATGAACTGAATCATAAATTGAATCATGAATCATGAATTGAATCATGAATCGAATCATGAATCATGAATTGAATCATGAATTGAATCATGAATCATGAATTGAATCATGAATCATTAATCATGAATTGAATCATGAATCATGAATCGAATCATGAATCATGAATCTTGAATCATGAATCATGAATTGAATCATGAATCATGAATCATGAATCGAATCATGAATCATGAATCATGAATCATGAATTGAATCATAAATCATGAATCTTGAATTGAATCACGAATCATGAATCATGAATCATGAATTGAATCATGAATCATGAATCATGAATCGAATCATAAATCATGAATCATGTATCATGAATTGAATCATGAATCATGAATTGAATCATGAATCATGAATCATGAAT
Organism: Mixophyes fleayi; assembly: GCF_038048845.1. Taxonomy (NCBI): domain Eukaryota; kingdom Metazoa; phylum Chordata; class Amphibia; order Anura; family Limnodynastidae; genus Mixophyes; species Mixophyes fleayi. The sequence continues at coordinate 50,441 of NW_027446150.1, read as the reverse complement.
CATAAATCATGAATTGAATCATGAATCATTAATCATGAGTTATGAATTGAATCATGAATCATGAATCATGAATTATGAATCATGAATTGAATCATGAATCATGAATTGAATCATGAATCATGAATCATGAATCGAATCATGAATCATGAATCAAGAATCATGAAACGAATCATGAATCATGAATTGAATCATGAATCATGAATCATAAATTGAATCATGAATCATGAATCGAATCATGAATCATGAATCATGAATTATGAATTGAATCATGAATCATGAAAAATGAATTGAATCATGAATCATGAATTGAATCATGAATCATGAATTGAATCATGAATCATGAATCATGAACTGAATCATAAATTGAATCATGAATCATGAATTGAATCATGAATCGAATCATGAATCATGAATTGAATCATGAATTGAATCATGAATCATGAATTGAATCATGAATCATTAATCATGAATTGAATCATGAATCATGAATCGAATCATGAATCATGAATCTTGAATCATGAATCATGAATTGAATCATGAATCATGAATCATGAATCGAATCATGAATCATGAATCATGAATCATGAATTGAATCATAAATCATGAATCATGAATTGAATCACGAATCATGAATCATGAATCATGAATCATGAATTGAATCATGAATCATGAATCATGAATCGAATCATAAATCATGAATCATGTATCATGAATTGAATCATGAATCATGAATTGAATCATGAATCATGAATCATGAATCATAAATCATGAATTGAATCATGAATCATGAATCATGAGTTATGAATTGAATCATGAATCATGAATCATGAATTATGAATCATGAATTGAATCATGAATCATGAATCATGAATTGAATCATGAATCATGAATCATGAATCGAATCATGAATCATGAATCAAGAATCATGAAACGAATCATGAATCATGAATTGAATCATGAATCATAAATTGAATCATGAATCATGAATCGAATCATGAATCATGAATCATGAATTATGAATTGAATCATGAATCATGAATCATGAATTGACTCATGAATCATGAATCATGAATCATGAATTGAATCATGAATCATGAATCATGAATTGAATCATGAATCATGAATCATGAATTGAATCAGGATTCGAATCATGAATTGAATCAGGATTCGAATCATGAATTGAATCAGGATTCGAATCATGAATTAAATCATGAATCATGAATTGAATCATGAATCATGAATTATGAATCACGAATTGAATCTTGAATCATGAATTGAATCATGAATCATGCATCATGAATCATAAATCGAATCATGAATCATGAATTTAATCATGAATCATGAATTGAATCATGAATCATGAATTGAATCATGAATCATGAATCATGAATTGAATCATGAATTGAATGATGAATCATAAATTGAATCATGAATTAAATTATGAATCATGAATCATGAATCATAAATTGAATCATGAATCGAATCATGAATCATGAATTGAATCATGAATCATGAATCATGAATTGAATCATGAATCATGAATTGAATCATGAATTGAATCATAAATCATGAATCATGAATCATGAATTGAATTCATCAATCATGAATCATGAATTGAATCATGAATTATATCATGAATCATGAATCATGAATCATGAATCATGAATCATGAATCATGAATCATGAATCATGAATCGAATCATAAATAATGAATTGAATCATGAATCATGAATCAAGAATCATGAATTGAATCATGAATCATGAATCATGAATTATGAATTGAATCATGAATCATGAATCATGAATCATGAATCATGAATTGAATCATGAATCATGAATTATGAATCATGAATCATGAATCAAGAATCATAAAAAGGAATCATGAATCATGAATTGAATCATGAATCATGAATCATGAATTGAAATATGAATCATGAATCATGAATCGAATCATGAATCATGAATCATGAATCATGAATCATGAATTGAATCATGAATCATGAATCATGACTTAAATCTTGAATCATGAATCATGAATTGAATCATGAATTGAATGATGAATCATAAATTGAATCATGAATTAAATTATGAATCATGAATCATGAATCATAAATTGAATCATGAATCGAATCATGAATCATGAATTGAATCATGAATCATGAATCATGAATTGAATCATGAATCATGAATTGAATCATGAATTGAATCATAAATCATGAATCATGAATTGAATTCATCAATCATGAATCATGAATTGAATCATGAATTGAATCATGAATCATGAATCATGAATCATGAATCATAAATTGAATCATGAATCATGAATCATGAATTGAATCATGAATTATATCATGAATCATGAATCATGAATCATGAATCATGAATCATGAATCATGAATCGAATCATAAATAATGAATTGAATCATGAATCATGAATCAAGAATCATGAATTGAATCATGAATCATGAATCATGAATTATGAATTGAATCATGAATCATGAATCATGAATCATGAATCATGAATTGAATCATGAATCATGAATTATGAATCATGAATCATGAATCAAGAATCATAAAAAGGAATCATGAATCATGAATTGATTCATGAATCATGAATTGAAATATGAATCATGAATCATGAATCAAATCATGAATCATGAATCATGAATCATGAATCATGAATTGAATCATGAATCATGAATCATGAGTTAAATCATGAATCATGAATCATGAATTGAATCATGAATCATGAATTGAATCAGGATTCGAAACATGAATTGAATCATGAATTGAATCATGAATCATGAATTATGAATCATGAATTGAATCATGAATCATGAATTATGAATTGAATCATGAATTGAATCATGAATCATGAATTGAATCATGAATCATGAATCATGAATTGAATCATGAATTGAATCATGAATCATGAATTGAATCATGAATTGAATCATGAATCATGAATCATGAATCATAAATTGAATCATCAATTGAATCATGAATTATGAATCATGAATTGAATCGTGAATTATGAATCATCAATTGAATCATGAATCATAAATTGAATCATGAATCATGAATCATGAATTGAATCATGAATCATGAAATTGAATCATGAATCATGACTTGAATCATGAATTGAATCATGAATCATGAATTGAATCATGAAGTGAATCATGAAGTGAATCATGAATCATGAATCAAGAATTGAATCATGAATCATGAATCAAAAATCATGAATCGAATCATGAATCATGAATTGAATCATGAATCATGAATCGAATCATGAATCATGAATCATGAATCATAAATCGAATCATGAATCATGAATCATGAATCATGAATTGTATCATGAATTGAATCATGAATTGATCATAAATCATGAATCATGAATTGAATTCATCAATCATGAATCATGAATTGAATCATGAATTGAATCATGAATCATGAATCATGAATCATGAATCATAATTGAATCATGAATCATGAAATCATGAATTGAATCATGAATTATATCATGAATCATGAATCATGAATCATGAATCATGAATCATGAATCATGAATCATGAATCGAATCATAAATAATGAATTGATATCATGAATCATGAATCAAGAATCATGAATTGAATCATGAATCATGAATTATGAATTGAATCATGAATCATGAATCATGAATCATGAATCATGAATTGAATCATGAATCATGAATTATGAATCATGAATCATGAATCAAGAATCATAAAAAGGAATCATGAATCATGAATTGAATCATGAATCATGAATCATGAATTGAAATATGAATCATGAATCATGAATCGAATCATGAATCATGAATCATGAATCATGAATCATGAATTGAATCATGAATCATGAATCATGAGTTAAATCATGAATCATGAATCATGAATTGAATCATGAATCATGAATTGAATCAGGATTCGAAACATGAATTGAATCATGAATTGAATCATGAATCATGAATTATGAATCATGAATTGAATCATGAATCATGAATTATGAATTGAATCATGAATTGAATCATGAATCATGAATTGAATCATGAATCATGAATTGAATCATGAATCATGAATCATGAATTGAATCATGAATTGAATCATGAATCATGAATTGAATCATGAATTGAATCATGAATCATGAATCATGAATCATAAATTGAATCATCAATTGAATCATGAATCATGAATCATGAAATTGAATCGTGAATTATGAATCATGAATTGAATCATGAATCAGTAAATTGAATCATGAATCATGAATTGAATCATGAATCATGAAATTGAATCATGAATCATGAATTGAATCATGAATTGAATCATGAATCATGAATTGATTAATGAAGTGAATCATGAAGTGAATCATGAATCATGAATCATGAATTGAATCATGAATCATGAATCAAAAATCATGAATCGAATCATGAATCATGAATTGAATCATGAATCATGAATCGAATCATGAATCATGAATCATAAATCGAATCATGAATCATGAATCATGAATCATGAATTGAATCATGAATCATGAATCATGAATTGAATCATGAATCATGAATCATAAATCAAATCATGAATCATAAATTGAATCAGGATTCGAATCATGAATTGAATCATGAATCATGAATTGAATAATGAATCATGAATCTTGAATCATGAATCATGAATTGAATCATGAATCATAAATTATTAATCATGAATTCGAATCATGAATCAGGAATTGATCATGAATCATGAATCATGATTTATGAATCATGAATTTAATCATGAATCATGAATTAAATCATGAATCATGAATTGAATCAAGAATCATGAATCATGAATTGAATCATGAATTGAATCATGAATCATGAATCATGATTTATGAATCATGAATCATGATTTATGAATCATGAATTTAATCATGAATCATGAATTAAATCATGAATCATGAATTGAATCAAGAATCATGAATCATGAATTGAATCATGAATTGAATCATGAATCATAAATTGATTTATGAATTAAATTATGAATCATGAATCATAAATTGAATCATGAATTGAATCATGAATCATGAATCATGAATTGAATCATGCATCATGAATCATGAATTAAATCATGAATCATGATTCATGAATCGAATCATGAATCATGAATTGAATCATGAATCATGAATCATGAATTGAATCATGAATCATGAATTGAATAATGAATTGAATCATGAATCATGAATTGAATTCATCAATCATGAATCATGAATTGAATCATGAATTGAATCATGATTCATGATTTATGAATCATGAATCATAAATTGAATCATGAATCATGAATCATGAATTGAATCATGAATTGAATCATGAATCATGAATCATGAATCGAATCATGAATCATGAATTGAATCATGAATCATGAATCAAGAATCATGAATTGAATCATGAATCATGAATCATGAATTATGAATTGAATCATGAATCATGAATCATGAATTGAATCATGAATCATGAATTATGAATCATGAATTGAATCATGAATCATGAATCATGAATCGAATCATGAATCATGAATCAAGAATCATAAAAAGGAATCATGAATCATGAATTGAATCATGAATCATGAATCATGAATTGAATCATGAATCATGAATCATGAATCATGAATCGAATCATGAATCATGAATCATGAATCATGAATCATGAATTGAATCATGAATCATGAATCATGAGTTGAATCATGAATCATGAATCATAAATTGAATCAGGATTCGAAACATGAATTGAATCATGAATCATGAATTGAATCATGAATTATGAATCATGAATTGAATCATAAATCATGAAAAATGAATTGAATCATGAATCATGAATTGAATTATGAATCATGAATTGAATCATGAATCATGAATTGAATAATTAATCATGAATCTTGAATCATGAATCATGAATTGAATCATGAATCATAAATTGAATCAGGATTCGAATCATGAATCAGCAATTGAATCATAAATTAATGAATCATGAATCATGATTTATGAATCATGAATTGAACCATGAATCTTGAATTGAATCATGAATCATGAATTGAAACATGAATTGAATCATGAATCATGAATTGAATCATGAAGTGAATCATGAATCTTGAATCATGAATCGAATCATGAATCATGAATCAAAAATCATGAATCGAATCATGAATCATGAATTGAATCATGAATCATGAATCGAATCATGAATCATGAATCATGAATCATAAATCGAATCATGAATCATGAATCATGAATCATAAATTGAATCATGAATTAAATCATGAATCATGATTCATGAATCGAATCATGAATCATGAATTGAATCATGAATCATGAATCATGAATTGAATCATGAATCATGAATTGAATCATGAATTGAATCATGAATCATGAAAAATGAATTGAATCATGAATCATGAATTGAATCATGAATCATGAAAAATGAATTGAATCATGAATCATGAATTTAATCATGAATCATGAATTGAATCATGAATCATGAATTGAATCATGAATCATGAATCATGAATTGAATCATGAATCATGAATTGAATCATGAATTGAATCATGAATCATGAATTGAATCATGAATTGAATCATGAATCATGAATCATGAATCATAAATTGAATCATGAATTAAATCATGAATCATGATTCATGAATCGAATCATGAATTATGAATTGAATCATGAATCGAATCATGAATCATGAATTGAATCATGAATCATGAATCATGAATTGAATCATGAATCATGAATTGAATCATGAATTGAATCATGAATCATGAATTGAATTCATCAATCATGAATCATGAATTGAATCATGAATTGAATCATCAATCATGAATCATGAATCATGAATCATAAATTGAATCATAAATCATGAATCATGAATTGAATCATGAATTGAATCATGAATCATGAATCATGAATCGAATCATGAATCATGAATTGAATCATGAATCATGAATCAAGAATCATGAATTGAATCATGAATCATGAATCGAATCATGAATTATGAATTGAATCATGAATCATGAATCATGAATTGAATCATGAATCATGAATTATGAATCATGAATTGAATCATGAATCATGAATCATGAATCGAATCATGAATCATGAATCAAGAATCATAAAAAGGAATCATGAATCATGAATTGAATCATGAATCATGAATCATGAATTGAATCATGAATCATGAATCATGAATCATGAATCGAATCATGAATCATGAATCATGAATCATGAATTGAATCATGAATCATGAATCATGAGTTGAATCATGAATCATGAATCATGAATTGAATCAGGATTCGAAACATGAATTGAATCATGAATCATGAATTGAATCAGGAATCATGAATCATGAATTGAATCATGAATCATGAATCATGAATTGAATCATGAATCATGAATCATAAATCAAATCATGAATCATAAATTGAATCAGGATTCGAATCATGAATTGAATCATGAATCATGAATTGAATAATGAATCATGAATCTTGAATCATGAATCATGAATTGAATCATGAATCATGAATCATGAGTTGAATCATGAATCATGAATCATGAATTGAATCAGGATTCCAAACATGAATTGAATCATGAATCATGAATTGAATCATGAATCATGAATTGAATCATGAATCATGAATCATGAATTGAATCATGAATTATATCATGAATCATGAATCATGAATCATGAATCATGAATCATGAATCGAATCATAAATAATGAATTGAATCATGAATCATGAATCAAGAATCATGAATTGAATCATGAATCATGAATCATGAATTATGAATTGAATCATGAATCATGAATCATGAATCATGAATCATGAATTGAATCATGAATCATGAATTATGAATCATGAATCATGAATTGAATCATGGAATCATGAATCATGAATCGAATCATGAATCATGAATCAAGAATCATAAAAAGGAATCATGAATCATGAATTGAATCATGAATCATGAATCATGAATTGAAATATGAATCATGAATCATGAATCATGAATCATGAATCATGAATTGAATCATGAATCATGAATCATGAATTGAATCGGGAATTATGAATCATGAATTGAATCATGAATCATAAATTGAATCATGAATCATGAATCATGAATTGAATCATGAATCATGAAATTGAATCATGAATCATGAATTGAATCATGAATTGAATCATGAATCATGAATTGAATCATGAAGTGAATCATGAAGTGAATCATGAAGTGAATCATGAATCATGAATCATGAATTGAATCATTAATCATGAATCAAAAATCATGAATCGAATCATGAATCATGAATTGAATCATGAATCATGATGAATCATGAATCATGAATCATGAATCATAAATCGAATCATGAATCATGATCATGAATCATGAATTGAATCATGAATCATGAATCATGAATTGAATCATGAATCATGAATCATAAATCAAATCATGAATCATAAATTGAATCAGGATTCGAATCATGAATTGAATCATGAATCATGAATTGAATAATGAATCATAATTATTAATCATGAATTGAATCATGAATCAGGATTGAATCATGAATCATGAATCATGAATTGAATCATGAATTGAATCATGAATCATAAATTGATTTATGAATTTAATTATGAATCATGAATCATGAATCATAAATTGAATCATGAATTGAATCATGAATCATGAATCATGAATTGAATCATGAATCATGAATCATGAATTAAATCATGAATCCTGATTCATGAATCGAATCATGAATCATGAACTTGAATCATGAATCATGAATCATGAATTGAATCATGAATTATGAATTGAATCATGAATTGAATCATGAATCATGAATTGAATTCATCAATCATGAATCATGAATTGAATCATGAATTGAATCATGATTCATGATTTATGAATCATGAATCATAAATTGAATCATGAATCATGAATCATGAATTGAATCAGGAATTGAATCATGAATCATGAATTATGAATCGAATCATGAATCATGAATTGAATCATGAATCATGAATCAAGAATCATGAATTGAATCATGAATCCATGAATCATGAATTGAATCATGAATCATGAATTATGACTCATGAATTGAATCATGAATCATGACTCATGAATCGGAATCATGATCATGAATCAAGAATCATAAAAAGGAATCATGAATCATGAATTGAATCATGAATCATGAATCATGAATTGAATCATGAATCATGAATCATGATCATGATTCATGAATCGAATCATGAATCATGAATCATGAATCATGATCATGAATTGAATCATGAATCATGAATCATGAGTTGAATCATGAATCATGAATCATAAATTGAATCAGGATTCGAAACATGAATTGAATCATGAATCATGAATTGAATCATGAATTATGAATCATGAATTGAATCATGAATCATGAAAAATGAATTGAATCATGAATCATGAATTGAATCATGAATTGAATCATGAATCATAAATTGAATTCATCAATCATGAATCATGAATTGAATCATGAATTGAATCATGAATCATGATTTATGAATCATGAATCATAAATTGAATCATGAATCATGAATCATGAATTGAATCATGAATTGATCATGAATCATGAATCGAATCATGAATCATGAATTGAATCATGAATCATGAATCAAGAATCATGAATTGAATCATGAATCATGAATCATGAATTATGAATTGAATCATGAATCATGAATCATGAATTGAATCATGAATCATGAATTATGAATCATGAATTGAATCATGAATCATGAATCATGAATCGAATCATGAATCATGAATCAAGAATCATAAAAAGGAATCATGAATCATGAATTGAATCATGAATCATGAATCATGAATTGAATCATGAATCATGAATCATGAATCATGAATTGAATCATGAATCATGAATCATGAGTTGAATCATGAATCATGAATTGAATCAGGATTCGAAACATGAATTGAATCATGAATCATGAATTGAATCATGAATTATGAATCATGAATTGAATCATGAATCATGAAAAATGAATTGAATCATGAATCATGAATTGAATCATGAATCATGAATTGAATCATGAATCATGAATTGAATCATGAATTGAATCATGAATCATGAATCATGAATCATAAATTGAATCATGAATTGAATCATGAATCATGAATTGAATCGTGAATTATGAATCATGAATTGAATCATGAATCATGAATTGAATCATGAATCATGAATTGAATCATGAATTGAATCATGAATCATGAATTGAATCATGAAGTGAATCATGAATTAAATCATGAATCATGAATTGAATCATGAATCATGAATCATGAATTAAATCATGAATCATGATTCATGAATCGAATCATGAATCATGAATTGAATCATGAATCATGAATCATGAATTGAATCATGAATCATGAATTGAATCATGAATTGAATCATGAATCATGAATCATGAATCATGAATCATAAATTGAATCATGAATCATGAATCATGAATTGAATCATGAATTGAATCATGAATCATGAATCATGAATCATGAATCATGAATCGAATCAAAAATCATGAATTGAATCATGAATCAAGAATCATGAATTGAATCATGAATCATGAATCATGAATTATGAATTGAATCATGAATCATGAATTATGAATCATGAATCATGAATTGAATCATGAATCATGAATCATGAATCGAATCATGAATCATGAATCAAGAATCATAAAAAGGAATCATGAATCATGAATTGAATCATGAATCATGAATCATGAATTGAAATATGAATCATGAATCATGAATCATGAATTGAATTCATCAATCATGAATCATGAATTGAATCATGAATTATATCATGAATCATGAATCATGAATCAAGAATCATGAATTGAATCATGAATCATGAATCATGAATTATGAATTGAATCATGAATCATGAATCATGAATCATGAATCATGAATTGAATCATGAATCATGAATTATGAATCATGAATCATGAATCAAGAATCATAAAAAGGAATCATGAATCATGAATCGAATCATAAATCATGAATCATGTATCATGAATTGAATCATGAATCATGAATTGAATCATGAATCATGAATCATGAATCATAAATCATGAATTGAATCATGAATCATGAATCATGAGTTATGAATTGAATCATGAATCATGAATCATGAATTATGAATCATGAATTGAATCATGAATCATGAATCATGAATTGAATCATGAATCATGAATCATGAATCGAATCATGAATCATGAATCAAGAATCATGAAACGAATCATGAATCATGAATTGAATCATGAATCATAAATTGAATCATGAATCATGAATCGAATCATGAATCATGAATCATGAATTATGAATTGAATCATGAATCATGAATCATGAATTGACTCATGAATCATGAATCATGAATCATGAATTGAATCATGAATCATGAATCATGAATTGAATCATGAATCATGAATCATGAATTGAATCAGGATTCGAATCATGAATTGAATCAGGATTCGAATCATGAATTGAATCAGGATTCGAATCATGAATTAAATCATGAATCATGAATTGAATCATGAATCATGAATTATGAATCACGAATTGAATCTTGAATCATGAATTGAATCATGAATCATGCATCATGAATCATAAATCGAATCATGAATCATGAATTTAATCATGAATCATGAATTGAATCATGAATCATGAATTGAATCATGAATCATGAATCATGAATTGAATCATGAATTGAATGATGAATCATAAATTGAATCATGAATTAAATTATGAATCATGAATCATGAATCATAAATTGAATCATGAATCGAATCATGAATCATGAATTGAATCATGAATCATGAATCATGAATTGAATCATGAATCATGAATTGAATCATGAATTGAATCATAAATCATGAATCATGAATCATGAATTGAATTCATCAATCATGAATCATGAATTGAATCATGAATTATATCATGAATCATGAATCATGAATCATGAATCATGAATCATGAATCATGAATCATGAATCATGAATCGAATCATAAATAATGAATTGAATCATGAATCATGAATCAAGAATCATGAATTGAATCATGAATCATGAATCATGAATTATGAATTGAATCATGAATCATGAATCATGAATCATGAATCATGAATTGAATCATGAATCATGAATTATGAATCATGAATCATGAATCAAGAATCATAAAAAGGAATCATGAATCATGAATTGAATCATGAATCATGAATCATGAATTGAAATATGAATCATGAATCATGAATCGAATCATGAATCATGAATCATGAATCATGAATCATGAATTGAATCATGAATCATGAATCATGACTTAAATCTTGAATCATGAATCATGAATTGAATCATGAATTGAATGATGAATCATAAATTGAATCATGAATTAAATTATGAATCATGAATCATGAATCATAAATTGAATCATGAATCGAATCATGAATCATGAATTGAATCATGAATCATGAATCATGAATTGAATCATGAATCATGAATTGAATCATGAATTGAATCATAAATCATGAATCATGAATTGAATTCATCAATCATGAATCATGAATTGAATCATGAATTGAATCATGAATCATGAATCATGAATCATGAATCATAAATTGAATCATGAATCATGAATCATGAATTGAATCATGAATTATATCATGAATCATGAATCATGAATCATGAATCATGAATCATGAATCATGAATCGAATCATAAATAATGAATTGAATCATGAATCATGAATCAAGAATCATGAATTGAATCATGAATCATGAATCATGAATTATGAATTGAATCATGAATCATGAATCATGAATCATGAATCATGAATTGAATCATGAATCATGAATTATGAATCATGAATCATGAATCAAGAATCATAAAAAGGAATCATGAATCATGAATTGATTCATGAATCATGAATTGAAATATGAATCATGAATCATGAATCAAATCATGAATCATGAATCATGAATCATGAATCATGAATTGAATCATGAATCATGAATCATGAGTTAAATCATGAATCATGAATCATGAATTGAATCATGAATCATGAATTGAATCAGGATTCGAAACATGAATTGAATCATGAATTGAATCATGAATCATGAATTATGAATCATGAATTGAATCATGAATCATGAATTATGAATTGAATCATGAATTGAATCATGAATCATGAATTGAATCATGAATCATGAATCATGAATTGAATCATGAATTGAATCATGAATCATGAATTGAATCATGAATTGAATCATGAATCATGAATCATGAATCATAAATTGAATCATCAATTGAATCATGAATTATGAATCATGAATTGAATCGTGAATTATGAATCATCAATTGAATCATGAATCATAAATTGAATCATGAATCATGAATCATGAATTGAATCATGAATCATGAAATTGAATCATGAATCATGACTTGAATCATGAATTGAATCATGAATCATGAATTGAATCATGAAGTGAATCATGAAGTGAATCATGAATCATGAATCAAGAATTGAATCATGAATCATGAATCAAAAATCATGAATCGAATCATGAATCATGAATTGAATCATGAATCATGAATCGAATCATGAATCATGAATCATGAATCATAAATCGAATCATGAATCATGAATCATGAATCATGAATTGAATCATGAATTGAATCATGAATTGAATCATAAATCATGAATCATGAATTGAATTCATCAATCATGAATCATGAATTGAATCATGAATTGAATCATGAATTGAATCATGAATCATGAATCATGAATCATGAATCATAAATTGAATCATGAATCATGAATCATGAATTGAATCATGAATTATATCATGAATCATGAATCATGAATCATGAATCATGAATCATGAATCATGAATCATGAATCGAATCATAAATAATGAATTGAATCATGAATCATGAATCAAGAATCATGAATTGAATCATGAATCATGAATTATGAATTGAATCATGAATCATGAATCATGAATCATGAATCATGAATTGAATCATGAATCATGAATTATGAATCATGAATCATGAATCAAGAATCATAAAAAGGAATCATGAATCATGAATTGAATCATGAATCATGAATCATGAATTGAAATATGAATCATGAATCATGAATCGAATCATGAATCATGAATCATGAATCATGAATCATGAATTGAATCATGAATCATGAATCATGAGTTAAATCATGAATCATGAATCATGAATTGAATCATGAATCATGAATTGAATCAGGATTCGAAACATGAATTGAATCATGAATTGAATCATGAATCATGAATTATGAATCATGAATTGAATCATGAATCATGAATTATGAATTGAATCATGAATTGAATCATGAATCATGAATTGAATCATGAATCATGAATTGAATCATGAATCATGAATCATGAATTGAATCATGAATTGAATCATGAATCATGAATTGAATCATGAATTGAATCATGAATCATGAATCATGAATCATAAATTGAATCATCAATTGAATCATGAATCATGAATCATGAATTGAATCGTGAATTATGAATCATGAATTGAATCATGAATCATAAATTGAATCATGAATCATGAATTGAATCATGAATCATGAAATTGAATCATGAATCATGAATTGAATCATGAATTGAATCATGAATCATGAATTGATTAATGAAGTGAATCATGAAGTGAATCATGAATCATGAATCATGAATTGAATCATGAATCATGAATCAAAAATCATGAATCGAATCATGAATCATGAATTGAATCATGAATCATGAATCGAATCATGAATCATGAATCATAAATCGAATCATGAATCATGAATCATGAATCATGAATTGAATCATGAATCATGAATCATGAATTGAATCATGAATCATGAATCATAAATCAAATCATGAATCATAAATTGAATCAGGATTCGAATCATGAATTGAATCATGAATCATGAATTGAATAATGAATCATGAATCTTGAATCATGAATCATGAATTGAATCATGAATCATAAATTATTAATCATGAATTGAATCATGAATCAGGAATTGAATCATGAATCATGAATCATGATTTATGAATCATGAATTTAATCATGAATCATGAATTAAATCATGAATCATGAATTGAATCAAGAATCATGAATCATGAATTGAATCATGAATTGAATCATGAATCATGAATCATGATTTATGAATCATGAATCATGATTTATGAATCATGAATTTAATCATGAATCATGAATTAAATCATGAATCATGAATTGAATCAAGAATCATGAATCATGAATTGAATCATGAATTGAATCATGAATCATAAATTGATTTATGAATTAAATTATGAATCATGAATCATAAATTGAATCATGAATTGAATCATGAATCATGAATCATGAATTGAATCATGCATCATGAATCATGAATTAAATCATGAATCATGATTCATGAATCGAATCATGAATCATGAATTGAATCATGAATCATGAATCATGAATTGAATCATGAATCATGAATTGAATAATGAATTGAATCATGAATCATGAATTGAATTCATCAATCATGAATCATGAATTGAATCATGAATTGAATCATGATTCATGATTTATGAATCATGAATCATAAATTGAATCATGAATCATGAATCATGAATTGAATCATGAATTGAATCATAAATCATGAATCATGAATCGAATCATGAATCATGAATTGAATCATGAATCATGAATCAAGAATCATGAATTGAATCATGAATCATGAATCATGAATTATGAATTGAATCATGAATCATGAATCATGAATTGAATCATGAATCATGAATTATGAATCATGAATTGAATCATGAATCATGAATCATGAATCGAATCATGAATCATGAATCAAGAATCATAAAAAGGAATCATGAATCATGAATTGAATCATGAATCATGAATCATGAATTGAATCATGAATCATGAATCATGAATCATGAATCGAATCATGAATCATGAATCATGAATCATGAATCATGAATTGAATCATGAATCATGAATCATGAGTTGAATCATGAATCATGAATCATAAATTGAATCAGGATTCGAAACATGAATTGAATCATGAATCATGAATTGAATCATGAATTATGAATCATGAATTGAATCATAAATCATGAAAAATGAATTGAATCATGAATCATGAATTGAATTATGAATCATGAATTGAATCATGAATCATGAATTGAATAATTAATCATGAATCTTGAATCATGAATCATGAATTGAATCATGAATCATAAATTGAATCAGGATTCGAATCATGAATCAGCAATTGAATCATAAATTAATGAATCATGAATCATGATTTATGAATCATGAATTGAACCATGAATCTTGAATTGAATCATGAATCATGAATTGAAACATGAATTGAATCATGAATCATGAATTGAATCATGAAGTGAATCATGAATCTTGAATCATGAATCGAATCATGAATCATGAATCAAAAATCATGAATCGAATCATGAATCATGAATTGAATCATGAATCATGAATCGAATCATGAATCATGAATCATGAATCATAAATCGAATCATGAATCATGAATCATGAATCATAAATTGAATCATGAATTAAATCATGAATCATGATTCATGAATCGAATCATGAATCATGAATTGAATCATGAATCATGAATCATGAATTGAATCATGAATCATGAATTGAATCATGAATTGAATCATGAATCATGAAAAATGAATTGAATCATGAATCATGAATTGAATCATGAATCATGAAAAATGAATTGAATCATGAATCATGAATTTAATCATGAATCATGAATTGAATCATGAATCATGAATTGAATCATGAATCATGAATCATGAATTGAATCATGAATCATGAATTGAATCATGAATTGAATCATGAATCATGAATTGAATCATGAATTGAATCATGAATCATGAATCATGAATCATAAATTGAATCATGAATTAAATCATGAATCATGATTCATGAATCGAATCATGAATTATGAATTGAATCATGAATCGAATCATGAATCATGAATTGAATCATGAATCATGAATCATGAATTGAATCATGAATCATGAATTGAATCATGAATTGAATCATGAATCATGAATTGAATTCATCAATCATGAATCATGAATTGAATCATGAATTGAATCATCAATCATGAATCATGAATCATGAATCATAAATTGAATCATAAATCATGAATCATGAATTGAATCATGAATTGAATCATGAATCATGAATCATGAATCGAATCATGAATCATGAATTGAATCATGAATCATGAATCAAGAATCATGAATTGAATCATGAATCATGAATCGAATCATGAATTATGAATTGAATCATGAATCATGAATCATGAATTGAATCATGAATCATGAATTATGAATCATGAATTGAATCATGAATCATGAATCATGAATCGAATCATGAATCATGAATCAAGAATCATAAAAAGGAATCATGAATCATGAATTGAATCATGAATCATGAATCATGAATTGAATCATGAATCATGAATCATGAATCATGAATCGAATCATGAATCATGAATCATGAATCATGAATTGAATCATGAATCATGAATCATGAGTTGAATCATGAATCATGAATCATGAATTGAATCAGGATTCGAAACATGAATTGAATCATGAATCATGAATTGAATCAGGAATCATGAATCATGAATTGAATCATGAATCATGAATCATGAATTGAATCATGAATCATGAATCATAAATCAAATCATGAATCATAAATTGAATCAGGATTCGAATCATGAATTGAATCATGAATCATGAATTGAATAATGAATCATGAATCTTGAATCATGAATCATGAATTGAATCATGAATCATGAATCATGAGTTGAATCATGAATCATGAATCATGAATTGAATCAGGATTCCAAACATGAATTGAATCATGAATCATGAATTGAATCATGAATCATGAATTGAATCATGAATCATGAATCATGAATTGAATCATGAATTATATCATGAATCATGAATCATGAATCATGAATCATGAATCATGAATCGAATCATAAATAATGAATTGAATCATGAATCATGAATCAAGAATCATGAATTGAATCATGAATCATGAATCATGAATTATGAATTGAATCATGAATCATGAATCATGAATCATGAATCATGAATTGAATCATGAATCATGAATTATGAATCATGAATCATGAATTGAATCATGAATCATGAATCATGAATCGAATCATGAATCATGAATCAAGAATCATAAAAAGGAATCATGAATCATGAATTGAATCATGAATCATGAATCATGAATTGAAATATGAATCATGAATCATGAATCATGAATCATGAATCATGAATTGAATCATGAATCATGAATCATGAATTGAATCGGGAATTATGAATCATGAATTGAATCATGAATCATAAATTGAATCATGAATCATGAATCATGAATTGAATCATGAATCATGAAATTGAATCATGAATCATGAATTGAATCATGAATTGAATCATGAATCATGAATTGAATCATGAAGTGAATCATGAAGTGAATCATGAAGTGAATCATGAATCATGAATCATGAATTGAATCATTAATCATGAATCAAAAATCATGAATCGAATCATGAATCATGAATTGAATCATGAATCATGAATCGAATCATGAATCATGAATCATGAATCATAAATCGAATCATGAATCATGAATCATGAATCATGAATTGAATCATGAATCATGAATCATGAATTGAATCATGAATCATGAATCATAAATCAAATCATGAATCATAAATTGAATCAGGATTCGAATCATGAATTGAATCATGAATCATGAATTGAATAATGAATCATAAATTATTAATCATGAATTGAATCATGAATCAGGAATTGAATCATGAATCATGAATCATGAATTGAATCATGAATTGAATCATGAATCATAAATTGATTTATGAATTAAATTATGAATCATGAATCATGAATCATAAATTGAATCATGAATTGAATCATGAATCATGAATCATGAATTGAATCATGAATCATGAATCATGAATTAAATCATGAATCATGATTCATGAATCGAATCATGAATCATGAATTGAATCATGAATCATGAATCATGAATTGAATCATGAATTATGAATTGAATCATGAATTGAATCATGAATCATGAATTGAATTCATCAATCATGAATCATGAATTGAATCATGAATTGAATCATGATTCATGATTTATGAATCATGAATCATAAATTGAATCATGAATCATGAATCATGAATTGAATCAGGAATTGAATCATGAATCATGAATCATGAATCGAATCATGAATCATGAATTGAATCATGAATCATGAATCAAGAATCATGAATTGAATCATGAATCATGAATCATGAATTGAATCATGAATCATGAATTATGAATCATGAATTGAATCATGAATCATGACTCATGAATCGAATCATGAATCATGAATCAAGAATCATAAAAAGGAATCATGAATCATGAATTGAATCATGAATCATGAATCATGAATTGAATCATGAATCATGAATCATGAATCATGATTCATGAATCGAATCATGAATCATGAATCATGAATCATGAATCATGAATTGAATCATGAATCATGAATCATGAGTTGAATCATGAATCATGAATCATAAATTGAATCAGGATTCGAAACATGAATTGAATCATGAATCATGAATTGAATCATGAATTATGAATCATGAATTGAATCATGAATCATGAAAAATGAATTGAATCATGAATCATGAATTGAATCATGAATTGAATCATGAATCATAAATTGAATTCATCAATCATGAATCATGAATTGAATCATGAATTGAATCATGAATCATGATTTATGAATCATGAATCATAAATTGAATCATGAATCATGAATCATGAATTGAATCATGAATTGAATCATGAATCATGAATCGAATCATGAATCATGAATTGAATCATGAATCATGAATCAAGAATCATGAATTGAATCATGAATCATGAATCATGAATTATGAATTGAATCATGAATCATGAATCATGAATTGAATCATGAATCATGAATTATGAATCATGAATTGAATCATGAATCATGAATCATGAATCGAATCATGAATCATGAATCAAGAATCATAAAAAGGAATCATGAATCATGAATTGAATCATGAATCATGAATCATGAATTGAATCATGAATCATGAATCATGAATCATGAATTGAATCATGAATCATGAATCATGAGTTGAATCATGAATCATGAATTGAATCAGGATTCGAAACATGAATTGAATCATGAATCATGAATTGAATCATGAATTATGAATCATGAATTGAATCATGAATCATGAAAAATGAATTGAATCATGAATCATGAATTGAATCATGAATCATGAATTGAATCATGAATCATGAATTGAATCATGAATTGAATCATGAATCATGAATCATGAATCATAAATTGAATCATGAATTGAATCATGAATCATGAATTGAATCGTGAATTATGAATCATGAATTGAATCATGAATCATGAATTGAATCATGAATCATGAATTGAATCATGAATTGAATCATGAATCATGAATTGAATCATGAAGTGAATCATGAATTAAATCATGAATCATGAATTGAATCATGAATCATGAATCATGAATTAAATCATGAATCATGATTCATGAATCGAATCATGAATCATGAATTGAATCATGAATCATGAATCATGAATTGAATCATGAATCATGAATTGAATCATGAATTGAATCATGAATCATGAATCATGAATCATGAATCATAAATTGAATCATGAATCATGAATCATGAATTGAATCATGAATTGAATCATGAATCATGAATCATGAATCATGAATCATGAATCGAATCAAAAATCATGAATTGAATCATGAATCAAGAATCATGAATTGAATCATGAATCATGAATCATGAATTATGAATTGAATCATGAATCATGAATTATGAATCATGAATCATGAATTGAATCATGAATCATGAATCATGAATCGAATCATGAATCATGAATCAAGAATCATAAAAAGGAATCATGAATCATGAATTGAATCATGAATCATGAATCATGAATTGAAATATGAATCATGAATCATGAATCATGAATCGAATCATGAATCATGAATCATGAATCATGAATCATGAATCATGAATTGAATCATGAATCATGAATCATGAGTTGAATCATGAATCATGAATCATGAATCATGAGTTGAATCATGAATCATGAATTGAATCAGGATTCGAAACATGAATTGAATCATGAATTGAATCATGAATCATGAATTATGAATCATGAATTGAATCATGAATCATGAAAAATGAATTGAATCATGAATTGAATCATGAATCATGAATTGAATCATGAATCATGAATTGAATCATGAATCATGAATCATGAATTGAATCATGAATCATGAATTGAATCATGAATTGAATCATGAATCATGAATCATGAATCATAAATTGAATCATGAATTAAATCATGAATCATGAATCATGAATTGAATCGTGAATTATGAATCATGAATTGAATCATGAATCATAAATTGAATCATGAATCATGAATCATGAATTGAATCATGAATCATGAATTGAATCATGAATCATGAATTGAATCATGAATTGAATCATGAATCATGAATTGAATCATGAAGTGAATCATGAAGTGAATCATGAATCATGAATCATGAATCGAATCATGAATCATGAATCAAAAATCATGAATCGAATCATGAATCATGAATTGAATCATGAATCATGAATCAAATCATGAATCATGAATCATGAATCATAAATCGAATCATGAATCATGAATCATGAATCATGAATCATGAATTGAATCATGAATCATGAATCATGAATTGAATCATGAATCATGAATCATAAATCAAATCATGAATCATAAATTGAATCAGGATTCGAATCATGAATTGAATCATGAATCATGAATTGAATAATGAATCATGAATCTTGAATCATGAATCATGAATTGAATCATGAATCATAAATTATTAATCATGAATTGAATCATGGATCAGGAATTGAATCATGAATCATGAATCATGATTTATGAATCATGAATTTAATCATGAATCATGAATCATGAATTGAATCATGAATCATGAATCATGAATCATGATTCATGAATCGAATCATGAATCATGAATCATGAATCATGAATCATGAATTGAATCATGAATCATGAATCATGAGTTGAATCATGAATCATGAATCATAAATTGAATCAGGATTCGAAACATGAATTGAATCATGAATCATGAATTGAATCATGAATTATGAATCATGAATTGAATCATGAATCATGAAAAATGAATTGAATCATGAATCATGAATTGAATCATGAATTGAATCATGAATCATAAATTGAATTCATCAATCATGAATCATGAATTGAATCATGAATTGAATCATGATTCATGATTTATGAATCATGAATCATAAATTGAATCATGAATCATGAATCATGAATTGAATCATGAATTGAATCATGAATCATGAATCATGAATCGAATCATGAATCATGAATTGAATCATGAATCATGAATCAAGAATCATGAATTGAATCATGAATCATGAATCATGAATTATGAATTGAATCATGAATCATGAATCATGAATTGAATCATGAATCATGAATTATGAATCATGAATTGAATCATGAATCATGAATCATGAATCGAATCATGAATCATGAATCAAGAATCATAAAAAGGAATCATGAATCATGAATTGAATCATGAATCATGAATCATGAATTGAATCATGAATCATGAATCATGAATCATGAATTGAATCATGAATCATGAATCATGAGTTGAATCATGAATCATGAATTGAATCAGGATTCGAAACATGAATTGAATCATGAATCATGAATTGAATCATGAATTATGAATCATGAATTGAATCATGAATCATGAAAAATGAATTGAATCATGAATCATGAATTGAATCATGAATCATGAATTGAATCATGAATCATGAATTGAATCATGAATTGAATCATGAATCATGAATCATGAATCATAAATTGAATCATGAATTGAATCATGAATCATGAATTGAATCGTGAATTATGAATCATGAATTGAATCATGAATCATGAATTGAATCATGAATCATGAATTGAATCATGAATTGAATCATGAATCATGAATTGAATCATGAAGTGAATCATGAATTAAATCATGAATCATGAATTGAATCATGAATCATGAATCATGAATTAAATCATGAATCATGATTCATGAATCGAATCATGAATCATGAATTGAATCATGAATCATGAATCATGAATTGAATCATGAATCATGAATTGAATCATGAATTGAATCATGAATCATGAATCATGAATCATGAATCATAAATTGAATCATGAATCATGAATCATGAATTGAATCATGAATTGAATCATGAATCATGAATCATGAATCATGAATCATGAATCGAATCAAAAATCATGAATTGAATCATGAATCAAGAATCATGAATTGAATCATGAATCATGAATCATGAATTATGAATTGAATCATGAATCATGAATTATGAATCATGAATCATGAATTGAATCATGAATCATGAATCATGAATCGAATCATGAATCATGAATCAAGAATCATAAAAAGGAATCATGAATCATGAATTGAATCATGAATCATGAATCATGAATTGAAATATGAATCATGAATCATGAATCATGAATCGAATCATGAATCATGAATCATGAATCATGAATCATGAATCATGAATTGAATCATGAATCATGAATCATGAGTTGAATCATGAATCATGAATCATGAATCATGAGTTGAATCATGAATCATGAATTGAATCAGGATTCGAAACATGAATTGAATCATGAATTGAATCATGAATCATGAATTATGAATCATGAATTGAATCATGAATCATGAAAAATGAATTGAATCATGAATTGAATCATGAATCATGAATTGAATCATGAATCATGAATCATGAATCATGAATTGAATCATGAATCATGAATTGAATCATGAATTGAATCATGAATCATGAATCATGAATCATAAATTGAATCATGAATTAAATCATGAATCATGAATCATGAATTGAATCGTGAATTATGAATCATGAATTGAATCATGAATCATAAATTGAATCATGAATCATGAATCATGAATTGAATCATGAATCATGAATTGAATCATGAATCATGAATTGAATCATGAATTGAATCATGAATCATGAATTGAATCATGAAGTGAATCATGAAGTGAATCATGAATCATGAATCATGAATCGAATCATGAATCATGAATCAAAAATCATGAATCGAATCATGAATCATGAATTGAATCATGAATCATGAATCGAATCATGAATCATGAATCATGAATCATAAATCGAATCATGAATCATGAATCATGAATCATGAATCATGAATTGAATCATGAATCATGAATCATGAATTGAATCATGAATCATGAATCATAAATCAAATCATGAATCATAAATTGAATCAGGATTCGAATCATGAATTGAATCATGAATCATGAATTGAATAATGAATCATGAATCTTGAATCATGAATCATGAATTGAATCATGAATCATAAATTATTAATCATGAATTGAATCATGGATCAGGAATTGAATCATGAATCATGAATCATGATTTATGAATCATGAATTTAATCATGAATCATGAATTGAATCATGAATCATGAATTGAATCATGAATCATGAATTGAATCATGAATTGAATCATGAATCATAAATTGATTTATGAATTAAATTATGAATCATGAATCATGAATCATAAATTGAATCATGAATTGAATCATGAATCATGAATCATGAATTGAATCCTGAATCATGAATCATGAATTAAATCATGAATCATGATTCATGAATCGAATCATGAATCATGAATTGAATCATGAATCATGAATCATGAATTGAATCATGAATCATGAATTGAATCATGAATTGAATCATGAATCATGAATTGAATTCATCAATCATGAATCATGAATTGAATCATGAATTGAATCATGATTCATGATTTATGAATCATGAATCATAAATTGAATCATGAATCATGAATCATGAATTGAATCATGAATTGAATCATGAATCATGAATCATGAATTGAATCATGAATCATGAATCAAGAATCATGAATTGAATCATGAATCATGAATCATGAATTATGAATTGAATCATGAATCATGAATCATGAATTGAATCATGAATCATGAATTATGAATCATGAATTGAATCATGAATCATGAATCATGAATCGAATCATGAATCATGAATCAAGAATCATAAAAAGGAATCATGAATCATGAATTGAATCATGAATCATGAATCATGAATTGAATCATGAATCATGAATCATGAATCATGAATCGAATCATGAATCATGAATCATGAATCATGAATTGAATCATGAATCATGAATCATGAGTTGAATCATGAATCATGAATTGAATCAGGATTCGAAACATGAATTGAATCATGAATCATGAATTGAATCATGAATTATTAATCATGAATTGAATCATGAATCATGAAAAATGAATTGAATCATGAATCATGAATTGAATCATGAATCATGAATTAAATCATGAATCATGAATCATGAATTGTATCATGAATTGAATCATGAATCATGAATTGAATCATGAATTGAATCATGAATCATGAATCATGAATCATAAATTGAATCATGAATTGAATCATGAATCATGAATCATGAATTGAATCGTGAATTATGAATCATGAATTGAATCATGAATCATGAATTTAATCATGAATTGAATCATGAATCATGAATTGAATCATGAAGTGAATCATGAAGTGAATCATGAATCATGAATCATGAATTGAATCATGAATCATGAATCATAAATTGAATCATGAATCATGAATCATGAATCATAAATCGAATCATGAATCATGAATCATGAATTGAATCATGAATCATGAAAAATGAATTGAATCATGAATCATGAATTGAATCATGAATTGAATCATGAATCATGAATCGAATCATGAATCATGAATTGAATCATGAATCATGAATCAAGAATCATGAATTGAATCATGAATCATGAATCATGAATTATGAATTGAATCATGAATCATGAATCATGAATCATGAATTGAATCATGAATCATGAATTATGAATCATGAATTGAATCATGAATCATGAATCATGAATAGAATCATGAATCATGAATCAAGAATCATAAAAAGGAATCATGAATCATGAATTGAATCATGAATCATGAATCATGAATTGAATCATGAATCATGAATCATGAATCATGAATCGAATCATGAATCATGAATCATGAATCATGAATCATGAATCATGAGTTGAATCATGAATCATGAATTGAATCAGGATTCGAAACATGAATTGAATCATGAATCATGAATTGAATCATGAATCTTGAATCATGAATCATGAATTGAATCATGAATCATGAATCATGAATCATGAATTATGAATTAAATCATGAATCATGAAAAATGAATTGAATCATGAATCATGAATCATGAATCATGAATTATGAATTGAATCATGAATCATGAAAAATGAATTGAATCATGAATCATGAATTAAATCATGAATCATGAATTGAATCATGAATCATGAATTGAATCATGAATTGAATCATGAATCATGAATTGAATCATGAATTGAATCATGAATCATAAATCATGAATCATAAATTGAATCATGAATTGAATCATGAATCATGAATCATGAATTGAATCGTGAATTATGAATCATGAATTGAATCATGAATCATAAATTGAATCATGAATCATGAATCATGAATTGAATCATGAATCATGAATTGAATCATGAATCATGAATTGAATCGTGAATTAAATCATGAATCATGATCTGAATCATGAAGTGAATCATGAAGTGAATCATGAATCATGAATCATGAATCATGAATCATGAATCGAATCATGAATCATGAATCAAAAATCATGAATCCAATCATGAATCATGAATTGAATCATGAATCATGAATCATGAATCGAATCATGAATCATGAATCATGAATCATAAATCGAATCATGAATCATGAATCATGAATCATGAATCATGAATTGAATCATGAATAATGAATCATGAATTGAATCATGAATCATAAATCAAATCAGGAATCATAAATTGAATCAGGATTCGAATCATGAATTGAATCATGAATCATGAATTGAATCATGAATCATGAATTATGAATCATGAATTGAATCATGAATCATGAAAAATGAATTGAATCATGAATCATGAATTGAATCATGAATCATGAATCATGAATCATAAATTGAATCATGAATTGAATCATGAATAATGAATCATGAATTGAATCGTGAATTATGAATCATGAATTGAATCATGAATCATAAATTGAATCATGAATCATGAATCATGAATTGAATCATGAATCATGAATTAAATCATGAATCATGAATTGAATCATGAATTGAATCATGAATCATGAATTGAATCATGAAGTGAATCATGAAGTGAATCATGAATCATGAATCATGAATCGAATCATGAATCATGAATCAAAAATCATGAATCGAATCATGAATCATGTATTGAATCATGAATCATGAATCATGAATCGAATCATGAATCATGAATCATGAATCATAAATCGAATCATGAATCATGAATCATGAATTGAATCATGAATCATGAATCATGAATTGAATCATGAATCATGAATCATAAATCAAATCATGAATCATAAATTGAATCAGGATTCGAATCATGAATTGAATCATGAATCATGAATTGAATAATGAATCATGAATCTTGAATCATGAATCATGAATTAAATCATGAATCATGATTCATGAATCGAATCATGAATCATGAATTGAATCATGAATCATGAATCATGAATTGAATCATGAATCATGAATTGAATCATGAATTGAATCATGAATCATGAATTGAATTCATCAATCATGAATCATGAATTGAATCATGAATTGAATCATGAATCATGAATCATGAATCATAAATTGAATCATGAATCATGAATCATGAATTGAATCATGAATTGAATCATGAATCATGAATCATGAATCGAATCATGAATCATGAATTGAATCATGAATCATGAATCAAGAATCATGAATTGAATCATGAATCATGAATCATGAATTATGACTTGAATCATGAATCATGAATCATGAATTGAATCATGAATCATGAATTATGAATCATGAATTGAATCATGAATCATGAATCATGAATCGAATCATGAATCATGAATCAAGAATCATAAAAAGGAATCATGAATCATGGATTGAATCATGAATCATGAATCATGAATTGAATCATGAATCATGAATCATGAATCATGAATCGAATCATGAATCATGAATCATGAATCATGAATCATGAATTGAATCATGAATCATGAATCATGAGTTGAATCATGAATCATGAATTGAATCAGGATTCGAAACATGAATTGAATCATGAATCATGAATTGAATCATGAATCATGAATTATGAATCATGAATTGAATCATAAATCATGAAAAATGAATTGAATCATGAATCATGAATTGAATCATGAATCATGAATTGAATCATGAATCATGAATCATGAACTGAATCATAAATTGAATCATGAATCATGAATTGAATCATGAATCGAATCATGAATCATGAATTGAATCATGAATTGAATCATGAATCATGAATTGAATCATGAATCATTAATCATGAATTGAATCATGAATCATGAATCGAATCATGAATCATGAATCTTGAATCATGAATCATGAATTGAATCATGAATCATGAATCATGAATCGAATTATGAATCATGAATCATGAATTGAATCATAAATCATGAATCATGAATTGAATCACGAATCATGAATCATGAATCATGAATCATGAATTGAATCATGAATCATGAATCATGAATCGAATCATAAATCATGAATCATGTATCATGAATTGAATCATGAATCATGAATTGAATCATGAATCATGAATCATGAATCATAAATCATGAATTGAATCATGAATCATTAATCATGAGTTATGAATTGAATCATGAATCATGAATCATGAATTATGAATCATGAATTGAATCATGAATCATGAATCATGAATTGAATCATGAATCATGAATCATGAATCGAATCATGAATCATGAATCAAGAATCATGAAACGAATCATGAATCATGAATTGAATCATGAATCATGAATCATAAATTGAATCATGAATCATGAATCGAATCATGAATCATGAATCATGAATTATGAATTGAATCATGAATCATGAAAAATGAATTGAATCATGAATCATGAATTGAATCATGAATCATGAATTGAATCATGAATCATGAATCATGAACTGAATCATAAATTGAATCATGAATCATGAATTGAATCATGAATCGAATCATGAATCATGAATTGAATCATGAATTGAATCATGAATCATGAATTGAATCATGAATCATTAATCATGAATTGAATCATGAATCATGAATCGAATCATGAATCATGAATCTTGAATCATGAATCATGAATTGAATCATGAATCATGAATCATGAATCGAATCATGAATCATGAATCATGAATCATGAATTGAATCATAAATCATGAATCATGAATTGAATCACGAATCATGAATCATGAATCATGAATCATGAATTGAATCATGAATCATGAATCATGAATCGAATCATAAATCATGAATCATGTATCATGAATTGAATCATGAATCATGAATTGAATCATGAATCATGAATCATGAATCATAAATCATGAATTGAATCATGAATCATGAATCATGAATTATGAATCATGAATTGAATCATGAATCATGAATCATGAATTGAATCATGAATCATGAATCATGAATCGAATCATGAATCATGAATCAAGAATCATGAAACGAATCATGAATCATGAATTGAATCATGAATCATGAATTGAATCATGAATCATGAATCATAAATTGAATCATGAATCATGAATCGAATCATGAATCATGAATCATGAATTATGAATTGAATCATGAATCATGAATCATGAATTGACTCATGAATCATGAATCATGAATCATGAATTGAATCATGAATCATGAATCATGAATTGAATCGTGAATCATGAATTGAATCAGGATTCGAATCATGAATTGAATCAGGATTCGAATCATGAATTGAATCAGGATTCGAATCATGAATTAAATCATGAATCATGAATTGAATCATGAATCATGAATTATGAATCACGAATTGAATCTTGAATCATGAATTGAATCATGAATCATGCATCATGAATCATGAATCGAATCATGAATCATGAATTTAATCATGAATCATGAATTGAATCATGAATCATGAATTGAATCATGAATCATGAATCATGAATTGAATCATGAATTGAATGATGAATCATAAATTGAATCATGAATTAAATTATGAATCATGAATCATGAATCATAATTGAATCATGAATCGAATCATGAATCATGAATTGAATCATGAATCATGAATCATGAATTGAATCATGAATCATGAATTGAATCATGAATTGAATCATAAATCATGAATCATGAATTGAATTCATCTATCATGAATCATGAATTGAATCATGAATTATATCATGAATCATGAATCATGAATCATGAATCATGAATCATGAATCATGAATCGAATCATAAATAATGAATTGAATCATGAATCCTGAATCAAGAATCATGAATTGAATCATGAATCATGAATTATGAATTGAATCATGAATCATGAATCATGAATCATGAATCATGAATTGAATCATGAATCATGAATTATGAATCATGAATCATGAATCAAGAATCATAAAAAGGAATCATGAATCATGAATTGAATCATGAATCATGAATCATGAATTGAAATATGAATCATGAATCATGAATCGAATCATGAATCATGAATCATGAATCATGAATCATGAATTGAATCATGAATCATGAATCATGACTTAAATCATGAATCATGAATCATGAATTGAATCATGAATTGAATGATGAATCATAAATTGAATCATGAATTAAATTATGAATCATGAATCATGAATCATAAATTGAATCATGAATCGAATCATGAATCATGAATTGAATCATGAATCATGAATCATGAATTGAATCATGAATCATGAATTGAATCATGAATTGAATCATAAATCATGAATCATGAATTGAATTCATCAATCATGAATCATGAATTGAATCATGAATTGAATCATGAATCATGAATCATGAATCATGAATCATAAATTGAATCATGAATCATGAATCATGAATTGAATCATGAATTATATCATGAATCATGAATCATGAATCATGAATCATGAATCATGAATTGAATCATAAATAATGAATTGAATCATGAATCATGAATCAAGAATCATGAATTGAATCATGAATCATGAATCATGAATTATGAATTGAATCATGAATCATGAATCATGAATCATGAATCATGAATTGAATCATTAATCATGAATTATGAATCATGAATCATAAATCAAGAATCATAAAAAGGAATCATGAATCATGAATTGATTCATGAATCATGAATCATGAATTGAAATATGAATCATGAATCATGAATCAAATCATGAATCATGAATCATGAATCATGAATTGAATCAGGATTCGAAACATGAATTGAATCATGAATTGAATCATGAATCATGAATTATGAATCATGAATTGAATCATGAATCATGAATTATGAATTGAATCATGAATTGAATCATGAATCATGAATTGAATCATGAATCATGAATTGAATCATGAATCATGAATCATGAATTGAATCATGAATCATGAATTGAATCATGAATTGAATCATGAATCATAATTGAATCATCAATTGAATCATGAATCATGAATCATGAATTGAATCGTGATTATGAATCATCAATTGAATCATGAATCATAAATTGAATCATGAATCATGAATCATGAATTGAATCATGAATCATGAAATGAATCATGAATCATGAATTGAATCATGAATGAATCCTGAATCATGAATTGAATCATGAAGTGAATCATGAATCATGAATCATGAATTGAATCATGAATCATGAATCAAAAATCATGAATCGAATTCATGAATCATGAATTGAATCATGAATCATGAATCGAATCATGAATCATGAATCATGAATCATAAATCGAATCATGAATCATGAATCATGAATCATGAATTGAATCATGAATTGAATCATGAATTGAATCATAAATTCATGAATCATGAATTGAATTCATCAATCATGAATCATGAATTGAATCATGAATTGAATCATGAATCATGAATCATGAATCATAAATTGAATCATGATCATGAATCATGAATTGAATCATGAATTATATCATGAATCATGAATCATGATCATGAATCATGAATCATGAATCATGAATCGAATCATAATAATGAATTGAATCATGAATCAAGGAATCATGATTGAATCATGAATCATGAATCATGAATTATGAATTGAATCATGAATCTGAATCATGAATCATGAATCATGAATTGAATCATGAATCATGAATTATGAATCATGAATCATGAATCAAGAATCATAAAAAGGAATCATGAATCATGAATTGAATCATGAATCATGAATCATGAATTGAAATATGAATCATGAATCATGAATCGAATCATGAATCATGAATCATGAATCATGAATCATGAATGAATCATGAATCATGAATCATGAGTTAAATCATGAATCATGAATCATGAATTGAATCATGAATCATGAATTGAA
This sequence comes from Mixophyes fleayi, assembly GCF_038048845.1. Lineage (NCBI taxonomy): Eukaryota > Metazoa > Chordata > Amphibia > Anura > Limnodynastidae > Mixophyes > Mixophyes fleayi. Next base: position 17,445 of record NW_027446150.1, on the reverse strand, counting down.
TCAGGATTCGAAACATGAATTGAATCATGAATCATGAATTATGAATCATGAATTGAATCATGAATCATGAATTATGAATGAATCATGAATTGAATCATGAATCATGAATTGAATCATGAATCATGAATTGAATCATGAATCATGAATCATGAATTGAATCATGATTGAATCATGAATCATGAATTGAATCATGAATTGAATCATGAATCATGAATCATGAATCATAAATTGAATCATCAATTGAATCATGAATCATGAATCATGAATTGAATCGTGAATTATGAATCATGAATTGAATCATGAATCATAAATTGAATCATGAATCATGAATCATGAATTGAATCATGAATCATGAAATTGAATCATGAATCATGAATTGAATCATGAATTGAATCATGAATCATGAATTGAATCATGAAGTGAATCATGAAGTGAATCATGAATCATGAATCATGAATTGAATCATGAATCATGAATCAAAAATCATGAATCGAATCATGAATCATGAATTGAATCATGAATCATGAATCGAATCATGAATCATGAATCATGAATCATAAATCGAATCATGAATCATGAATCATGAATCATGAATTGAATCATGAATCATGAATCATGAATTGAATCATGAATCATGAATCATAAATCAAATCATGAATCATAAATTGAATCAGGATTCGAATCATGAATTGAATCATGAATCATGAATTGAATAATGAATCATGAATCTTGAATCATGAATCATGAATTGAATCATGAATCATAAATTATTAATCATGAATTGAATCATGAATCAGGAATTAAATCATGAATCATGAATCATGATTTATGAATCATGAATTTAATCATGAATCATGAATTAAATCATGAATCATGAATTGAATCAAGAATCATGAATCATGATTTATGAATCATGAATCATGAATCATGATTTATGAATCATGAATTTAATCATGAATCATGAATTAAATCATGAATCATGAATTGAATCAAGAATCATGAATCATGAATTGAATCATGAATTGAATCATGAATCATAAATTGATTTATGAATTAAATTATGAATCATGAATCATGAATCATAAATTGAATCATGAATTGAATCATGAATCATGAATCATGAATTGAATCATGAATCATGAATCATGAATTAAATCATGAATCATGATTCATGAATCGAATCATGAATCATGAATTGAATCATGAATCATGAATCATGAATTGAATCATGAATCATGAATTGAATCATGAATTGAATCATGAATCATGAATTGAATTCATCAATCATGAATCATGAATTGAATCATGAATTGAATCATGATTCATGATTTATGAATCATGAATCATAAATTGAATCATGAATCATGAATCATGAATTGAATCATGAATTGAATCATGAATCATGAATCGAATCATGAATCATGAATTGAATCATGAATCATGAATCAAGAATCATGAATTGAATCATGAATCATGAATCATGAATTATGAATTGAATCATGAATCATGAATCATGAATCATGAATCATGAATTGAATCATGAATCATGAATTATGAATCATGAATTGAATCATGAATCATGAATCATGAATCGAATCATGAATCATGAATCAAGAATCATAAAAAGGAATCATGAATCATGAATTGAATCATGAATCATGAATCATGAATTGAATCATGAATCATGAATCATGAGTTGAATCATGAATCATGAATCATAAATTGAATCAGGATTCGAAACATGAATTGAATCATGAATCATGAATTGAATCATGAATTATGAATCATGAATTGAATCATAAATCATGAAAAATGAATTGAATCATGAATCATGAATTGAATCATGAATCATGAATTGAATCATGAATCATGAATCATGAATTGAATCATGAATTGAATCATGAATCATTAATTGAATCATGAATTGAATCATGAATCATGAATCATGAATCATAAATTGAATCATGAATTGAATCATGAATCATGAATCATGAATTGAATCGTGAATTATGAATCATAAATTGAATCATGAATCATGAATCATGAATTGAATCATGAATCATGAATTGAATCATGAATCATGAATTGAATCATGAATTGAATCATGAATCATGAATTGAATCATGAAGTGAATCATGAAGTGAATCATGAATCATGAATCATGAATTGAATCATGAATCATGAATCATAAATTGAATCATGAATCATGAATCATGAATCATAAATCGAATCATGAATCATGAATCATGAATCATGAATTGAATCATGAATCATGAATCATGAATTGAATCATGAATCATGAATCATAAATCAAATCATGAATCATAAATTGAATCAGGATTCGAATCATGAATTGAATCATGAATCATGAATTGAATCATGAATCATGATTGAATAATTAATCATGAATCTTGAATCATGAATCATGATTGAATCATGAATCATAAATTGAATCAGGATTCGAATCATGAATCAGCAATTGAATCATAAATTAATGAATCATGAATCATGATTTATGAATCATGAATTGAACCATGAATCTTGAATTGAATCATGAATCATGAATTGAAACATGATTGAATCATGAATCATGAATTGAATCATGAAGTGAATCATGAAGTGAATCATGAATCTTGAATCATGATCGAATCATGAATCATGAATCAAAAATCATGAATCGAATCATGAATCATGAATTGAATCATGAATCATGAATCGAATCATGAATCATGATCATGAATCATAAATCGAATCATGAATCATGAATCATGAATCATAAATTGAATCATGAATTAAATCATGAATCATGATTCATGAATCGAATCATGAATCATGAATTGAATCATGAATCATGAATCATGAATTGAATCATGAATCATGAATTGAATCATGAATTGAATCATGAATCATGGAAAATGAATTGAATCATGAATCATGAATTGAATCATGAATCATGAAAAATGAATTGAATCATGAATCATGAATTTAATCATGAATCATGAATTGAATCATGAATCATGAATTGAAATCATGAATCATGAATCATGAATTGAATCATGAATCATGAATTGAATCATGAATTGATCATGAATCATGAATTGAATCATGAATTGAATCATGAATCATGAATCATGAATCATAATTGAATCATGAATTAAATCATGAATCATGATTCATGAATCGAATCATGATCATGAATTGAATCATGAATCGAATCCATGAATCATGAATTGAATCATGAATCATGAATCATGAATTGAATCATGAATCATGAATTGAATCATGAATTGAATCATGAATCATGAATTGAATTCATCAATCATGAATCATGAATTGAATCATGAATTGAATCATCAATCATGAATCATGAATCATGAATCATAAATTGAATCATAAATCATGAATCATGAATTGAATCATGAATTGAATCATGAATCATGAATTGAATCATGAAGTGAATCATGAAGTGAATCATGAATCATGAATTGAATCATGAATCATGAATCAAAAATCATGAATTGAATCATGAATCATGAATTGAATCATGAATCATGAATCAAAATCATGAATCATGAATCATGAATCATAAATCGAATCATGAATCATGAATCATGATCATGAATTGAATCATGAATTGAATCATGAATTGAATCATAAATCATGAATCATGAATTGAATTCATCAATCATGAATCATGAATTGAATCATGAATTGAATCATGATCATGAATCATGAATCATGAATCATAAATTGAATCATAAATAATGAATTGAATCATTGAATCAAGAATCATGAATTGAATCATGAATCATGAATCATGAATTATGAATTGAATCATGAATCATGAATCATGAATCATGAATCATGAATTGAATCATGAATTATATCATGAATCATGAATCATGAATCATGAATCATGAATCATGAATCGAATCATAAATAATGAATTGAATCATGAATCAAGAATCATGAATTGAATCATGAATCATGATCATGAATTATGAATTGAATCATGAATCATGAATCATGAATCATGAATCATGAATTGAATCATGAATCATGAATTATGAATCATGAATCATGAATCAAGAATCATAAAAGGAATCATGAATCAATGAATTGAATCATGAATCAGGAATTGAATATGAATCAGGGAATCATGAATCGAATCATGAATCATGAATCATGAATCATGAATCATGAATTGAATCATGAATCATGAATCATGAGTTAAATCATGAATCATGAATCATGAATTGAAATCATGAATCATGAATTGAATCACGATTCGAAACATGAATTGAATCATGAATTGAATCATGAAACATGAATTATGAATCATGAATTGAATCATGAATCATGATTATGAATTGAATCATGATTGAATCATGAATCATGAATTGAATCATGAATCATGAATTGAATCATGAATCATGAATCATGAATTGAATCATGAATTGAATCATGAATCATGAATTGAATCATGAATTGAATCATGAATCATGGAAATCATGAATCATAAATTGAATCATCAATTGAATCATGAATCATGAATCCTGAATTGAATCGTGAATTATGAATCATCAATTGAATCATGAATCAATAAATTGAATCATGAATCATGAATCATGAATTGAATCATGAATCATGAAATTGAATCATGAATCATGAATTGAATCATGAATTGAATCATGAATCATGAATTGAATCATGAAGTGAATCATGAATCATGAATCATGAATTGAATCATGAATCATGAATCAAAAATCATGAACGAATCATGAATCATGAATTGAATCATGAATCATGAATCGAATCATGAATCATGAATCATGAATCATAAATCGAATCATGAATCATGAATCATGAATCATGAATTGAATCATGATCATAAATCATGATTGAATCATGAATCATGAATCATAAATCAAATCATGAATCATAAATTGAATCAGGATTCGAATCATGAATTGAATCATGAATCATGAATTGAATAATGAATCATGAATCTTGAATCATGAATCATGAATTGAATCATGAATCATAAATTATTAATCATGAATTGAATCATGAATCAGGAATTGAATCATGAATCATGAATCATGATTTATGAATCATGAATTTAATCATGAATCATGAATTAAATCATGAATCATGAATTGAATCAAGAATCATGAATCATGAATTGAATCATGAATTGAATCATGAATCATGAATCATGATTTATGAATCATGAATCATGAATCATGATTTATGAATCATGAATTTAATCATGAATCATGAATTAAATCATGAATCATGAATTGAATCAAGAATCATGAATCATGAATTGAATCATGAATTGAATCATGAATCATAAATTGATTTATGAATTAAATTATGAATCATGAATCATGAATCATAAATTGAATCATGAATTGAATCATGAATCATGAATCATGAATTGAATCATGAATCATGAATCATGAATTAAATCATGAATCATGATTCATGAATCGAATCATGAATCATGAATTGAATCATGAATCATGAATCATGAATTGAATCATGAATCATGAATTGAATCATGAATTGAATCATGAATCATGAATTGAATTCATCAATCATGAATCATGAATTGAATCATGAATTGAATCATGATTCATGATTTATGAATCATGAATCATAAATTGAATCATGAATCATGAATCATGAATTGAATCATGAATTGAATCATGAATCATGAATCATGAATCGAATCATGAATCATGAATTGAATCATGAATCATGAATCAAGAATCATGAATTGAATCATGAATCATGAATCATGAATTATGAATTGAATCATGAATCATGAATCATGAATCATGAATCATGAATTGAATCATGAATCATGAATTATGAATCATGAATTGAATCATGAATCATGAATCATGAATCGAATCATGAATCATGAATCAAGAATCATAAAAAGGAATCATGAATCATGAATTGAATCATGAATCATGAATCATGAATTGAATCATGAATCATGAATCATGAATCATGAATCGAATCATGAATCATGAATCATGAATCATGAATCATGAATTGAATCATGAATCATGAATCATGAGTTGAATCATGAATCATGAATCATAAATTGAATCAGGATTCGAAACATGAATTTAATCATGAATCATGAATTGAATCATGAATTATGAATCATGAATTGAATCATAAATCATGAAAAATGAATTGAATCATGAATCATGAATTGAATCATGAATCATGAATCATGAATTGAATCATGAATTGAATCATGAATCATTAATTGAATCATGAATTGAATCATGAATCATGAATCATGAATCATAAATTGAATCATGAATTGAATCATGAATCATGAATCATGAATTGAATCGTGAATTATGAATCATAAATTGAATCATGAATCATGAATCATGAATTGAATCATGAATTGAATCATGAATCATGAATTGAATCATGAATTGAATCATGAATCATGAATTGAATCATGAAGTGAATCATGAAGTGAATCATGAATCATGAATCATGAATTGAATCATGAATCATGAATCATAAATTGAATCATGAATCATGAATCATGAATCATAAATCGAATCATGAATCATGAATCATGAATCATGAATTGAATCATGAATCATGAATCATGAATTGAATCATGAATCATGAATCATAAATCAAATCATGAATCATAAATTGAATCAGGATTCGAATCATGAATTGAATCATGAATCATGAATTGAATCATGAATCATGAATTGAATAATTAATCATGAATCTTGAATCATGAATCATGAATTGAATCATGAATCATAAATTGAATCAGGATTCGAATCATGAATCAGCAATTGAATCATAAATTAATGAATCATGAATCATGATTTATGAATCATGAATTGAACCATGAATCTTGAATTGAATCATGAATCATGAATTGAAACATGAATTGAATCATGAATCATGAATTGAATCATGAAGTGAATCATGAATCTTGAATCATGAATCGAATCATGAATCATGAATCAAAAATCATGAATCGAATCATGAATCATGAATTGAATCATGAATCATGAATCGAATCATGAATCATGAATCATGAATCATAAATCGAATCATGAATCATGAATCATGAATCATAAATTGAATCATGAATTAAATCATGAATCATGATTCATGAATCGAATCATGAATTGAATCATGAATCATGAATCATGAATTGAATCATGAATCATGAATTGAATCATGAATTGAATCATGAATCATGAAAAATGAATTGAATCATGAATCATGAATTGAATCATGAATCGAATCATGAATCATGAATTGAATCATGAATCATGAATCATGAATTGAATCATGAATCATGAATTGAATCATGAATTGAATCATGAATCATGAATTGAATTCATCAATCATGAATCATGAATTGAATCATGAATTGAATCATCAATCATGAATCATGAATCATGAATCATAAATTGAATCATAAATCATGAATCATGAATTGAATCATGAATTGAATCATGAATCATGAATCATGAATCGAATCATGAATCATGAATTGAATCATGAATCATGAATCAAGAATCATGAATTGAATCATGAATCATGAATCATGAATTATGAATTGAATCATGAATCATGAATTATGAATCATGAATTGAATCATGAATCATGAATTACGAATCATGAATTGAATCATGAATCATGAATCATGAATCGAATCATGAATCATGAATCAAGAATCATAAAAAGGAATCATGAATCATGAATTGAATCATGAATCATGAATCATGAATTGAATCATGAATCATGAATCATGAATCATGAATCATGAATCGAATCATGAATCATGAATCATGAATCATGAATTGAATCATGAATCATGAATCATGAGTTGAATCATGAATCATGAATCATGAATTGAATCAGGATTCGAAACATGAATTGAATCATGAATCATGAATTGAATCAGGAATCATGAATCATGAATTGAATCATGAATCATGAATCATGAATTGAATCATGAATCATGAATCATAAATCAAATCATGAATCATAAATTGAATCAGGATTCGAATCATGAATTGAATCATGAATCATGAATTGAATAATGAATCATGAATCTTGAATCATGAATCATGAATTGAATCATGAATCATGAATCATGAGTTGAATCATGAATCATGAATCATGAATTGAATCAGGATTCGAAACATGAATTGAATCATGAATCATGAATTGAATCATGAATCATGAATCATGAATCATGAATTGAATCATGAATCATGAATCATGAATTGAATCATGAATTATATCATGAATCATGAATCATGAATCATGAATCATGAAACGAATCATAAATAATGAATTGAATCATGAATCATGAATCAAGAATCATGAATTGAATCATGAATCATGAATCATGAATTATGAATTGAATCATGAATCATGAATCATGAATCATGAATCATGAATTGAATCATGAATCATGAATTATGAATCATGAATCATGAATTGAATCATGAATCATGAATCATGAATCGAATCATGAATCATGAATCAAGAATCATAAAAAGGAATCATGAATCATGAATTGAATCATGAATCATGAATCATGAATTGAAATATGAATCATGAATCATGAATCATGAATCATGAATCATGAATCGAATCATGAATCATGAATTATGAATCATGAATTGAATCATGAATCATGAATTATGAATTGAATATTGAATTGAATCATGAATCATGAATTGAATCATGAATCATGAATTGAATCATGAATCATGAATCATGAATTGAATCATGAATTGAATCATGAATTGAATCATGAATTGAATCATGAATCATGAATCATGAATCATAAATTGAATCATCAATTGAATCATGAATCATGAATCATGAATTGAATCGGGAATTATGAATCATGAATTGAATCATGAATCATAAATTGAATCATGAATCATGAATCATGAATTGAATCATGAATCATGAAATTGAATCATGAATCATGAATTGAATCATGAATTGAATCATGAATCATGAATTGAATCATGAAGTGAATCATGAAGTGAATCATGAAGTGAATCATGAATCATGAATTGAATCATGAATCATGAATCAAAAATCATGAATCGAATCATGAATCATGAATTGAATCATGAATCATGAATCGAATCATGAATCATGAATCATAAATCGAATCATGAATCATGAATCATGAATCATGAATTGAATCATGAATCATGAATCATGAATTGAATCATGAATCATGAATCATAAATCAAATCATGAATCATAAATTGAATCAGGATTCGAATCATGAATTGAATCATGAATCATGAATTGAATAATGAATCATGAATCTTGAATCATGAATCATGAATTGAATCACGAATCATAAATTATTAATCATGAATTGAATCATGAATCAGGAATTGAATCATGAATCATGAATCATGATTTATGAATCATGAATTTAATCATGAATCATGAATTAAATCATGAATCATGAATTGAATCAAGAATCATGAATCATGAATTGAATCATGAATTGAATCATGAATCATAAATTGAATCATGAATTGAATCATGAATCATGAATCATGAATTGAATCATGAATCATGAATCATGAATTAAATCATGAATCATGATTCATGAATCGAATCATGAATCATGAATTGAATCATGAATCATGAATCATGAATTGAATCATGAATCATGAATTGAATCATGAATTGAATCATGAATCATGAATTGAATTCATCAATCATGAATCATGAATTGAATCATGAATTGAATCATGATTCATGATTTATGAATCATGAATCATAAATTGAATCATGAATCATGAATCATGAATTGAATCAGGAATTGAATCATGAATCATGAATCATGAATCGAATCATGAATCATGAATTGAATCATGAATCATGAATCAAGAATCATGAATTGAATCATGAATCATGAATCATGAATCATGAATTGAATCATGAATCATGAATTATGAATCATGAATTGAATCATGAATCATGACTCATGAATCGAATCATGAATCATGAATCAAGAATCATAAAAAGGAATCATGAATCATGAATTGAATCATGAATCATGAATCATGAATTGAATCATGAATCATGAATCATGAATCATGAATCATGAATCGAATCATGAATCATGAATCATGAATTGAATCATGAATCATGAATCATGAGTTGAATCATGAATCATGAATCATAAATTGAATCAGGATTCGAAACATGAATTGAATCATGAATCATGAATTGAATCATGAATTATGAATCATGAATTGAATCATGAATCATGAAAAATGAATTGAATCATGAATCATGAATTGAATCATAAATCATGAATTGAATCATGAATCATGAATTGAATCATGAATCATGAATCATGAATTGAATCATGAATTGAATCATTAATCATTAATTGAATCATGAATTGAATCATGAATCATGAATCATGAATCATAAATTGAATCATGAATTGAATCATGAATCATGAATCATGAATTGAATCGTGAATTATGAATCATAAATTGAATCATGAATCATGAATCATGAATTGAATCATGAATCATGAATTGAATCATGAATTGAATCATGAATCATGAATTGAATCATGAAGTGAATCATGAAGTGAATCATGAATCATGAATTGAATCATGAATCATGAATCATAAATTGAATCATGAATCATGAATCATGAATCATAAATCGAATCATGAATCATGAATCATGAATCATGAATTGAATCATGAATCATGAATCATGAATTGAATCATGAATCATGAATCATAAATCAAATCATGAATCATAAATTGAATCAGGATTCGAATCATGAATTGAATCATGAATCATGAATTGAATCATGAATCATGAATTGAATAATGAATCATGAATCTTGAATCATGAATCATGAATTGAATCATGAATCATAAATTGAATCAGGATTCGAATCATGAATCAGCAATTGAATCATAAATTAATGAATCATGAATCATGATTTATGAATCATGAATTGAACCATGAATCTTGAATTGAATCATGAATCATGAATTGAAACATGAATTGAATCATGAATCATGAATTGAATCATGAAGTGAATCATGAAGTGAATCATGAATCTTGAATCATGAATCGAATCATGAATCATGAATCAAAAATCATGAATCGAATCATGAATCATGAATTGAATCATGAATCATGAATCATGAATCGAATCATGAATCATGAATCATGAATCATAAATCGAATCATGAATCATGAATCATAAATTGAATCATGAATTAAATCATGAATCATGATTCATGAATCGAATCATGAATCATGAATTGAATCATGAATCATGAATTGAATCATGAATCATGAATTGAATCATGAATTGAATCATGAATCATGAAAAATGAATTGAATCATGAATCATGAATTGAATCAGGATTCGAATCATGAATTGAATCAGGATTCGAATCATGAATTGAATCAGGATTCGAATCATGAATTAAATCATGAATCATGAATTGAATCATGAATCATGAATTATGAATCACGAATTGAATCTTGAATCATGAATTGAATCATGAATCATGCATCATGAATCATGAATCGAATCATGAATCATGAATTTAATCATGAATCATGAATTGAATCATGAATCATGAATTGAATCATGAATCATGAATCATGAATTGAATCATGAATTGAATGATGAATCATAAATTGAATCATGAATTAAATTATGAATCATGAATCATGAATCATAAATTGAATCATGAATCGAATCATGAATCATGAATTGAATCATGAATCATGAATCATGAATTGAATCATGAATCATGAATTGAATCATGAATTGAATCATAAATCATGAATCATGAATTGAATTCATCAATCATGAATCATGAATTGAATCATGAATTATATCATGAATCATGAATCATGAATCATGAATCATGAATCATGAATCATGAATCGAATCATAAATAATGAATTGAATCATGAATCATGAATCAAGAATCATGAATTGAATCATGAATCATGAATCATGAATTATGAATTGAATCATGAATCATGAATCATGAATCATGAATCATGAATTGAATCATGAATCATGAATTATGAATCATGAATCATGAATCAAGAATCATAAAAAGGAATCATGAATCATGAATTGAATCATGAATCATGAATCATGAATTGAAATATGAATCATGAATCATGAATCGAATCATGAATCATGAATCATGAATCATGAATTGAATCATGAATCATGAATCATGACTTAAATCATGAATCATGAATCATGAATTGAATCATGAATTGAATGATGAATCATAAATTGAATCATGAATTAAATTATGAATCATGAATCATGAATCATAAATTGAATCATGAATCGAATCATGAATCATGAATTGAATCATGAATCATGAATCATGAATTGAATCATGAATCATGAATTGAATCATGAATTGAATCATAAATCATGAATCATGAATTGAATTCATCAATCATGAATCATGAATTGAATCATGAATTGAATCATGAATCATGAATCATGAATCATGAATCATAAATTGAATCATGAATCATGAATCATGAATTGAATCATGAATTATATCATGAATCATGAATCATGAATCATGAATCATGAATCATGAATCATGAATCGAATCATAAATAATGAATTGAATCATGAATCATGAATCAAGAATCATGAATTGAATCATGAATCATGAATTATGAATTGAATCATGAATCATGAATCATGAATCATGAATCATGAATTGAATCATTAATCATGAATTATGAATCATGAATCATGAATCAAGAATCATAAAAAGGAATCATGAATCATGAATTGATTCATGAATCATGAATCATGAATTGAAATATGAATCATGAATCATGAATCAAATCATGAATCATGAATCATGAATCATGAATCATGAATTGAATCATGAATCATGAATCATGAGTTAAATCATGAATCATGAATCATGAATTGAATCATGAATCATGAATTGAATCAGGATTCGAAACATGAATTGAATCATGAATTGAATCATGAATCATGAATTATGAATCATGAATTGAATCATGAATCATGAATTATGAATTGAATCATGAATTGAATCATGAATCATGAATTGAATCATGAATCATGAATTGAATCATGAATCATGAATCATGAATTGAATCATGAATTGAATCATGAATCATGAATTGAATCATGAATTGAATCATGAATCATGAATCATGAATCATAAATTGAATCATCAATTGAATCATGAATCATGAATCATGAATTGAATCGTGAATTATGAATCATCAATTGAATCATGAATCATAAATTGAATCATGAATCATGAATCATGAATTGAATCATGAATCATGAAATTGAATCATGAATCATGAATTGAATCATGAATTGAATCATGAATCATGAATTGAATCATGAAGTGAATCATGAAGTGAATCATGAATCATGAATCATGAATTGAATCATGAATCATGAATCAAAAATCATGAATCGAATCATGAATCATGAATTGAATCATGAATCATGAATCGAATCATGAATCATGAATCATGAATTATAAATCGAATCATGAATCATAAATCATGAATCATGAATTGAATCATGAATTGAATCATGAATTGAATCATAAATCATGAATCATGAATTGAATTCATCAATCATGAATCATGAATTGAATCATGAATTGAATCATGAATCATGAATCATGAATCATGAATCATAAATTGAATCATGAATCATGAATCATGAATTGAATCATGAATTATATCATGAATCATGAATCATGAATCATGAATCATGAATCATGAATCATGAATCGAATCATAAATAATGAATTGAATCATGAATCAAGAATCATGAATTGAATCATGAATCATGAATCATGAATTATGAATTGAATCATGAATCATGAATCATGAATCATGAATTGAATCATGAATCATGAATTATGAATCATGAATCATGAATCAAGAATCATAAAAAGGAATCATGAATCATGAATTGAATCATGAATCATGAATCATGAATTGAAATATGAATCATGAATCATGAATCGAATCATGAATCATGAATCATGAATCATGAATCATGAATTGAATCATGAATCATGAATCATGAGTTAAATCATGAATCATGAATCATGAATTGAATCATGAATCATGAATTGAATCAGGATTCGAAACATGAATTGAATCATGAATTGAATCATGAATCATGAATTATGAATCATGAATTGAATCATGAATCATGAATTATGAATTGAATCATGAATTGAATCATGAATCATGAATTGAATCATGAATCATGAATTGAATCATGAATCATGAATTGAATCATGAATTGAATCATGAATCATGAATTGAATCATGAATTGAATCATGAATCATGAATCATGAATCATAAATTGAATCATCAATTGAATCATGAATCACGAATCATGAATTGAATCGTGAATTATGAATCATGAATTGAATCATGAATCATAAATTGAATCATGAATCATGAATCATGAATTGAATCATGAATCATGAAATTGAATCATGAATCATGAATTGAATCATGAATTGAATCATGAATCATGAATTGAATCATGAAGTGAATCATGAAGTGAATCATGAATCATGAATCATGAATTGAATCATGAATCATGAATCAAAAATCATGAATCGAATCATGAATCATGAATTGAATCATGAATCATGAATCGAATCATGAATCATGAATCATGAATCATAAATCGAATCATGAATCATGAATCATGAATCATGAATTGAATCATGAATCATGAATCATGAATTGAATCATGAATCATGAATCATAAATCAAATCATGAATCATAAATTGAATCAGGATTCGAATCATGAATTGAATCATGAATCATGAATTGAATAATGAATCATGAATCTTGAATCATGAATCATGAATTGAATCATGAATCATAAATTATTAATCATGAATTGAATCATGAATCAGGAATTGAATCATGAATCATGAATCATGATTTATGAATCATGAATTTAATCATGAATCATGAATTAAATCATGAATCATGAATTGAATCAAGAATCATGAATCATGAATTGAATCATGAATTGAATCATGAATCATGAATCATGATTTATGAATCATGAATTTAATCATGAATCATGAATTAATCATGAATCATGAATTGAATCAAGAATCATGAATCATGAATTGAATCATGAATTGCAATCATGAATCATAAATTGATTTATGAATTAAATTATGAATCATGAATCATGAATCATAAATTGAATCATGAATTGAATCATGAATCATGAATCATGAATTGAATCATGAATCATGAATCATGAATTAAATCATGAATCATGATTCATGAATCGAATCATGAATCATGAATTGAATCATGAATCATGAATCATGAATTGAATCATGAATCATGAATTGAATCATGAATTGAATCATGAATCATGAATTGAATTCATCAATCATGAATCATGAATTGAATCATGAATTGAATCATGATTCATGATTTATGAATCATGAATCATAATTGAATCATGAATCATGAATCATGAATTGAATCATGAATTGAATCATGAATCATGAATCATGAATCGAATCATGAATCATGAATTGAATCATGAATCATGAATCAAGAATCATGAATTGAATCATGAATCATGAATCATGAATTATGAATTGAATCATGAATCATGAATCATGAATCATGAATCATGAATTGAATCATGAATCATGAATTATGAATCATGAATTGAATCATGAATCATGAATCATGAATCGAATCATGAATCATGAATCAAGAATCATAAAAAGGAATCATGAATCATGAATTGAATCATGAATCATGAATCATGAATTGAATCATGAATCATGAATCATGAATCATGAATCGAATCATGAATCATGAATCATGAATCATGAATCATGAATTGAATCATGAATCATGAATCATGAGTTGAATCATGAATCATGAATCATAAATTGAATCAGGATTCGAAACATGAATTGAATCATGAATCATGAATTGAATCATGAATTATGAATCATGAATTGAATCATAAATCATGAAAATGAATTGAATCATGAATCATGAATTGAATCATGAATCATGAATTGAATCATGAATCATGAATCATGAATTGAATCATGAATTGAATCATGAATCATTATTGAATCATGAATTGAATCATGAATCATGAATCATGAATCATAAATTGAATCATGAATTGAATCATGAATCATGAATCATGAATTGAATCGTGAATTATGAATCATAAATTGAATCATGAATCATGAATCATGAATTGAATCATGAATCATGAATTGAATCATGAATCATGAATTGAATCATGAATTGAATCATGAATCATGAATTGAATCATGAAGTGAATCATGAAGTGAATCATGAATCATGAATCATGAATTGAATCATGAATAATGAATCATAAATTGAATCATGAATCATGAATCATGAATCATAAATCGAATCATGAATCATGAATCATGAATCATGAATTGAATCATGAATCATGAATCATGAATTGAATCATGAATCATGAATCATAAATCAAATCATGAATCATAAATTGAATCAGGATTCGAATCATGAATTGAATCATGAATCATAAATTGAATCAGGATTCGAATCATGAATCAGCAATTGAATCATAAATTAATGAATCATGAATCATGATTTATGAATCATGAATTGAACCATGAATCTTGAATTGAATCATGAATCATGAATTGAAACATGAATTGAATCATGAATCATGAATTGAATCATGAATCATGAATCATGAGTTGAATCATGAATCATGAATCATAAATTGAATCAGGATTCGAAACATGAATTGAATCATGAATCATGAATTGAATCATGAATTATGAATCATGAATTGAATCATAAATCATGAAAAATGAATTTGAATCATGAATCATGAATTGAATCATGAATCATGAATTGAATCATGAATCATGAATCATGAATTGAATCATGAATTGAATCATGAATCATTAATTGAATCATGAATTGAATCATGAATCATGAATCATGAATCATAAATTGAATCATGAATTGAATCATGAATCATGAATCATGAATTGAATCGTGAATTATGAATCATAATTGAATCATGAATCATGAATCATGAATTGAATCATGAGATCATGATTGAATCATGAATCATGAATTGAATCATGAATTGAATCATGAATCATGAATTGAATCATGAAGTGAATCATGAAGTGAATCATGAATCATGAATCATGAATTGAATCATGAATCATGAATCATAAATTGAATCATGAATCATGAATCATGAATCATAAATCGAATCATGATCATGAATCATGAATCATGAATT